>NW_007252926.1:61445-107834 GCF_000164805.1 Carlito syrichta
ATAAAAAAAGAACCATAGTCTTGGCACAACTCAGGGGTAAGCTCTAAAGAGTAACAACTGTGGCTACCAATCAGTTAAGCTCCCTGCAGCAGGACATCTAAGCAACATAATTTCATGTCTACCACAGTTACTAATTTTACAGCTTTATTAAGACATTAGAAATTATTTTTGTAAGATTATCTAATTCTTTTCCCAATCTAGATAGTATCTTTTTACTTTTCTAGACATAGCTACAACAATAAAAATAACCAATAATTTCTTAGAAACCACCCTTTTCTTTTCCATTTAAAAACTGCTTTAGTAATGTCTGAGTTTCACAAATAGTGAAGAATCTTAAATTAGATAACCCATCTGACAATAACAATTATAAACTCTGACTAAGATATGGGAAAACAACTACTTGAAGGCACTGTGGAGCAATCAAAAGCAGGCAGAAACTGAAGAGTATATGAACCTTGAAGGAAGGGAAGCTGATAGAGGAAATCTACATTTATCTTGACTATTGCAGTAAAGTTATTCCCCAGTCTGCATGGTGCACAGGGAACAAAACTTACACAGAAAGTTTTTGAGCCAAGGAGTCAGAAGGTGTAGTCAGAGGCTGCTGGAATAGCTGGGGATTGAAGGAGAAAATCTCCAGAAAGGGGAAGTCATGGGGCAGGGATGGAGGGAGTCTCTTCAAAATCTGCATAATATCTCCCCTCTAATCCTTGACTGTGCACATGCAAGGTGAGATCCAAGAAACCTAGAAAAAAGCAACAACTAAAAGGATGGAATAGATAAGCAGAAATTTTTAGCAGCTTCTGAGTGATCAATCAGTTTAGAGGGTAAATCCCTCAGAATTAGAAAGACTTAGTAAACCCTTCAGACTTTTTAGAAACCCCAAAGGAGCATTCTGCAAAAATGTGATTCATATCTAAGACTAAGGGAAAAAATAAAAGTAGATGAATTTGAGTAAAGCCTAAAACCAAGCCTCCATAGAATCAAGAAAATCTACCAGTAAATCAGCAGAGATGTGAAAACTGAAAATAAAAAACAAATGGAACACAAGTCCTCAATGACATATGTTCAAGATTAAGCAGTGTAACATACATATAATTGGAGTCCCAAAGAGAGAAAAGAAAGAGAATGGGACTGAACAAATTTGATAAAATATTGGTCAAAATTTCCAAAAGTGGTTTAAAAACATACATCTGTACATCTAAGGTGCACAGAAAAACCCCAGCAGGATAAATACAAATAAAACCACAGCTAAGTACATCATAGTCAAACTGTTGAAAACTAAAAATAAAGAAAAAAAGATTAAAAGCAGCTAAAGCACCAAAAAATATACAGAAGAATAACAATAAGAATAATTACTGGCTTCTTATTAGAAACAAAAGAGAAAATATACTGGAATGAAATCCTTAAAGTGATTTAAAAAAAAAAAGCACCCTAAGTATTTGATACCCAGTGAAAACATCCTTTAAAAATGAAGGTGCAACAGGCATTTTTAGATACATAAAAGCTGAGAGAATCTGTTACTAACAGACTTGCTCTAGGAATGCTAAAGAAAGTTCTTGATGTGAAAGGAAATATATGAAAATTCAGATCTATGGGAAGGAATAGAAGGCATTAGAATAGTAAAAATGTGGTAAATATAAAACATAATTCTCTTTCCTTAAATTTTTTAAAAGTAAGTTGACTTTCCAAAAAATGAGTACAGAAAAACTTGATATCCACATGTAGAAGAATGAAGTTGGACCCTTTCCTTACACAAATATAACTCAAAATAGATTAAATGTAAGTGCTAAATATAAAAGCTAAAACCATAAAACATATAGAAGAAAACATGGGAAAAACTTCATGACATTGCATTTGGCAATGATTTCTTAGAAATGACATTAAAAACATAAACAACAAAAGTAAAAATAGATAAACTACATAAAAAATTTCTGTGTATAAGAGGACATAACAGTAAAAAAATCAATGTACAGAATTAAAGAAAATATTTGCAAATCATATATGCAATAAAGGGCTAATATCCGGAATATATAAAGAACTCCTATAACAATAAAAATACCAAAAATCTCATTAAATAATGAGCCAATTATTTGAATAGACTTTTCTCCAAAGAAGATATACATATGGCCAACCAGCATATTAAAAGATGCTGGAAATCACTACTGAGGAAATGCAAATCAAAACCACAATAAGATACCACCTTATATAAATTAGAATGGCTACTATGAGAAAAATTTTTTTTAAAAGAGTGTTAAAAAAAGAAAATTCTGACACTTGCTACAACATGAACGAACTCTGAGGATATTATGCTAAGTAAAATAAGCCAGTCACAAAAAAGGCAAATATGGCATAATTTCACTTATACTAGATACCTAGAGTAGTCAAATTCATAAAGACAGGAAGTTAGAATAGTGATTGCCAGATGCTGGAAGAGAGAAAATAGGGAGCTGTTTGTTTAATGGGTATAAAGTTTCAGTTTTGCAAAATGAAGAGTTCTAGAGATCGGTAGCACAACATTGCAAATATACTTAACCCTACTGAACTGTACACTTAAAAATGGTTAAGATGATAATTCTATGTTATGTGTATTTTACCACAATTTTAAAAGATCAATTAATAGTTTTAAGCAAAAATAATATATATGGGCTTTATAATGTACATAGATGTAAAATATATGACAAAATAGTAAAAAGGAAGAAAGGGAAGTAAATCAGAATCACACCACTGTAAGGTTCTTGCATTGTAAGTGAGGTAGCATAATATTAATTCAAGTTACACTGTTATAATTTAAGTACATATATTGTAATCTTCCACATGATAGGTATTTCCTTGGTTTTGTATCATATTTTTACCCTGGAGAAGTGCTACTTATTGATAGTAGGTCTTGTTGGAAACATTTTTAAAAACACCCATAAGGCAGATAACAACAAAAAAATAGATATCAGTGCAGATTTCTTTTGTAAGTAACCATGATATATGGGAAAATGAGAACTGTGAAGAATGGCGGGCATCATAGCTATAAAGCAAATTTTTAATTTTAGAAAGAGTTTTCAAATGGGACTGTTAATATTTGCTAAGTACTTTTAAATATATTTTAAAAGCAGCAATTTTTAATTGATTTGTTTAGGCCATTTACATTTTTTTTTTGAGTTGGAGTCTCACTCTGTCGCCCAGACTGGAGTGCAGTGGCCACTCCCGGCCACCGCAGCCTCGAGCTGCTGGGCTCCGGCGATCCTTCCGCCTCAGCCTTCCGAGTAGCCGGAATTACAGGCATGCGCTACCACGCCCGGCTGATTTTTTGATTTATTGTAGAGATGAGGTCTCGCTGCCCAGGCGGGTCTGGAACCCGCGGGCTCAGGCAATCCACTCACCTCAGCCTCCGATTATAGGCTGAGCCACTGAGCCCGGCTGGCCATTTACATTTAATTTAACTGTTAATTTGTTTGAATTTAAGTCTACCATCTTGATATTTGTTCTGTGTATGTCCCCTCTGTTTTGTTTTCTTTTATTCTTTCTTTCCTGTCTTCTTTTAGGTTAGTCAAATATTTTTTGCTTCTATTCTGTCTCTTCTTTTTGCATTTTTTGGGGATCATACTTATTTGTTTTTTATTGGTTGCTTAAAGAAGGAATGAATTCTAACCTTTTTCATCTAAATCATGTCTCTTTTCTCCAAGTGCTTCTATGGTCTTTATCTTTTTAATTTTAGAGAAATATAATGTAAAAAGAGTAATTAATCTTTAAATGAAAATTATTTATTTATCAAGCCAGTTAAAGAGTCAAGTTTATGTTAGCAAACAAATTTTTTTTTTAAATTACATATTAGATTTATTAAAAGTAATTGGCTTACACAATTATGGGGGCTGAGAAGTCCCAAGATCTGCATGCAGTCTGAAAGTCTGGGAACTGGGAGAACCCACCGTGTAAGTTCTAGTCAGAGTCTGAAGGCAGGAAAAGGGCAGTGTAGCAAACAGATTTTTAAAAATGAGGGTATTAAGGAAAAAAACCAGGAAAATTAAAGTATTTCTCATATATGTTACTACCTTCTCTTTTTATAAACTCATATATAATTTAAAACAATATTTTGGAAACCCTTGTATTCCTTCACAAATATTTTATAATACCATATTTGGTTCTCATCTAGGTATAGCTAATAGGTCAGCTAATCCATATTGAAAGTAAGTAAACAATAACTTTTTAACTGATTCTTTTGTTATGTTTAGAATGCAAGGTCTTATAAGTGAGATATAGTAATGTTATAAATTTGCTTCTATCCCAAGATAAAATTCACCTTAAGAAAGTAGCTAGTTAGCATGTAATTAATGCTTGTGATCTGTCTCAGGCAAAACTGATAATTCTAGGTATTTGCCATTTTCAGCTTTGATACTTCAATAACTTTCAGCCAGTGACAGCAATATTATAGTATGAAACGGTTTTTTAAAAGATTGACAAGCCGGGCTCGGTGGCTCAGTCTGTAATCCCGCGCCTTTGGGAGGCTGAGGTGAGTGGATTGCCTGAGCCCGCGGGTTCAAGACTCGCCTGGGCAGCGAGACCTCATCTCTACAATAAATCAAAAAATCAGCCGAACGCAGTAGCGCATGCCTGTAATTCCGGCTACTTGGAAGGCTGAAGTGGCTGCGGTGGCCAGGAGCAACCACTGCACTCCAGTCTGGGCGACAGAGTGAGACTCCAACTCAAAAAATAAATAAATAAATAAATAAATAAAAGATTGACAAAAATTGAAATTGGCATTAGTTTGTACAACAAACTGATGGCAATGATGTAACTCCTGAATAGTAATGGGAAGTAACTGAGTAGTGTACTTGCATCTCCTTCATATGTGGATTGAAAAGAACTGGACAGGTTTCTCTGTCAGCTCTGGCCCCCTCCCTAATCTGGGGAAGGTAGAGTTCTCTTTTCTCTCTCTCTCTCTAATCTACCAAACCATGTTTCCCAATCTAAAAGAAAAAAGAAAAGAAATGGCAAATATTCTGTTATGCATAATCATGGCTATAGCAAACATCCATTTTCTCACTGCTAATAGAACACCAGTTTTATTTAGGCATCCACTCTTTTAAAATGTGATACAACGAAAAACTCAGAGATAAATCTTGATTTGTATCAGCCCATCTGTACATAATTCATAATCTCATTCTCTTTACCAGTAATCATTTAGGAGGTAGAAATGTGATCCAGTCAATCAGTTATGAAGGCATGTATGCTAGAAAACCTCTGTGAAAAATTTCCTTTTTCTTAACAAGAAATATCAATACATTACTCATATTATGTACTTAGTAGGTATGTGATATTGTGCTAAGTGCTTATTGTATCATTTAGTACAATAATATATAAGATAATTATTAGGATGCCTATTTGATAGATGAGGAAACTTTGTCTTACATAGCTTAACCATGTAACAGTCACATAGTCGGCAAATGGCATAGTTGAAAATCCAATGCTTTTTTACTTCAAAGTTAGGCTCTTAGCTACAGTAGTTCTCGATCTACTGACTCAGTGCTATCTTATCATAAATTCAACAGAATAACTGACAAAGTATTATGAGGTATGTACTGTGCCAATTTCCGAAAAATTACATTCAGATATCTTTTAAGTTTTTTTTTTTCTTTTTGAGGAATCAGTATCTTTAGACTACATGAGGATGAATATTAAACCAACCCAACAAACAGGCTTGGTAATAACGTTTCTATTTGGTAAGGAACACCTTCCCTAGGTAAGTAATCTGCATTACTTACTTTAGTAGCTTTAGGTTTAGAATGACTCAAAAAGCAAGGTAGAGTGCAGAGATCTGTGTTGTGGGTTAGGGAGGTACGAACCACTTTTGTCAGGTCTACATCTGCTGGGATATATGGGAAGGTTACTTTTGACTAATGGAAATTATCAAACGTGTAGCAGCAATCTCATTTTCAGAGTGACTGTTAGTTCTAATTGCAATTATAACATACTTACAGGCCTACCTAGAAATCACCAATTACTAAAAGTAAATAAAAGTTTACTGAGTATTTGACTAAGCACTTAGTATTGTGCGAGATGTAGGAGACACAAAAGAAATATGAGCTTTAAGACACTTGGTATCAAGGAGTGTATACATATAGATTTGGGAGATAAGATAAACACCCACAAAATAATGAAAGCAAAATGCAAGGGAGTATATAACTAAACACTTAATTATATGATAGTGAAAATAAGGACTTCAGAAAAAGATCTATAATCAGATGTCAAGTAAATATCTATATACCACCTTACAGTTTTCAATAAGCTTTTATATTATCTGATGTCCACCAAACTGTATAAAGGCAGGAAAAGCAAGTAATATTTAATCAATAATTACAACTACCATTAACGATAACCTGCAAAGTATCAGATACTATAAAACACTTTACATTATCTTGTTCTCATTTTATCCTCACAAGAATTCCATGTGGTAAGTACTATTGTCCTCATTTCCAGATGCTGAAATTGAGTTAAATGCACTGTTTGAGAACACAATAATTCACACAGTTGGTACTTAACACTAGCATCAAAATTGATACTTGTCAGTATCAAAGCTGACAGTTCTACTGAATTTTGCCGATACTATGAAATAATTAATTCCTAAAACCTGTAAATATTTCAAGTTTTTCAAGAAATCTTATATTTATTCTATTTGAAATAAACTTTGGCAAGTCTAAACTTACTGGAAACATAACATAGCTCACTCTGAAGACATTTTAAAAATATAGCTTAATATGAAAGAACCAATGCTATATCCTCATCATACCAAATCTACCTTTCCCAGTTTTCAAGATAGTTAGGTTGGTACTAAATATAAGGGGAATTTTTGAACCTCTCTTGTAGATAGTTGTCAATTAGAAGATTATATCACACAAATTTAGGGATTCATTTCCTACTTAAGCACTTATCTTATTCTGACTAATAAAAAGCTAAAATTGTGTTTTCCAAGTTATTATTTCAATAAATAATGTTAAGTAGGTCATCTGAATCACCCTACTTGTGCAACACAGAAGTTAGGTATTCTGTTTCCATTGGGCCACTAGGCTTACTATACCTAGCTCTGTATTTAGCTTCAGAACCTCAGTCAAGAGTATCAAACCAATAAAAAAAAAAATTCAGGCCAACATCACCAATCAATCTCCTGAGAATGATTTGTATTTAAAAAGTATCTCATTAAGTTATAAAATTAATGCCAGTATACTAGAATAGTATTGATGCCTGGTCAGTTTGTTTTATCCTTAAATGAAAAGTTTATTTGAAAAATTCAAATAAAATTAAAAGAATTTGAACAAAGAAACCTAAGGGTTCTTCCCATTAACTGACAGGTCAGAGCTGTGATTCTCAAAAATAATATTGACTCTGAATTATTATTGATATACATATGTATATATTTTTATTGTGGTAGAGTATATAAAGTGTACCTTTATAATCATTTTAAGTGCATGATTCTACCTATTTCCAGAACTATTTCATTATCCCAAACAGAAACTCTGTACCTACAAAGTAATAACTTCCCGTTCCCTCTGGGCTTGCAGTCCCTGGTAACTTCCAATCTACGTCCTGTCTTTATGAATCAGACAAATTTTGAATCATACAATATTTGTTCTTTTGTTTATGGTAGTTCAATTAGCATTATATTTTCAAAGTCTATTCATGTTATAGTATATGGGAATGGGGAGAGCCAAAAAACCCAGAATTTATTTATTAAAAATTGTGTATTTATTCTTACATGTTTCAACTTCAGTCACCCTCAAAGTACTCTCTGTTTGATGCAATACACCTACTGAGATGCTTTTTCTACTGCTCAAAACAGTTTATGAACTTAACTTTGGTGCTTCTACCATTTTTTGTTTCATCTCTTCCATGTTGACAAATTGTCTCTGAGGACTTTTTTTCACACAGGAAAACAAAAAAAAAAGTTGCTGGGGATGAGATCAGGTGAATAGGGAGGGTGGGGTACAAGAGTCATTCCGTTTTTGGTCAAAACCTGCTGAACATTCAGCATGGTATGGGCAAGTACGTTGTCATAATGGAAGAACCAGTCACCTGTTTGCCATAACTAAGGACGTTTCTTTGGCAAATAGTGACGCAACCTCTCAAAACTTCCAGATAAAAACTTTGGTTGACTGTATGATCCAGAGGGACAAACGACAAGTGCACTACAGGGGGTTCTCCAAAAGGTAATTTCAGTTTTTGGGGGGATTCTGCCCTCTATATTAGAAATTATAGAAATTATATATCCAATAATTTGTTTGGATATCCCTCTGGGTAGATATCTAGGAGTGAAATTGATGTTTAACATTTTGAGGAACTGCCAAACTGTTTTCCACAGTGGGTGTATTTTTTCACAGTCCCACCAGCAATGTGCAAGGAGATTCTTGCTAACACTTGTTCCTTAAAAAAATAAATTATTCTAATAGATTTGAAGAGGTATCTTATTGCTTTTCATTTGCATTTCCCTCATGAGGAATGGAGTTTAGTACCTGTTCATGTTTTTATTGGCTAGTCCCTCACATTCACTCACAACTTACTGGCTCATCCAAAGCAACTTCTGATCCTGGGAACTAAGTGCACAGGTGTACATTTAAAAAAAAAGTTTCTGCCATATTTTATTGTACTTTATTTTTTTGAGTCAGAGTCTTACTCTGTCACCCAGGCTGGAGTGCAGTGGCACACTGCTCTTGGCCACCGCAGCCTGGACCTCCTGCCTCAGCCTCCCAAGTAGTTGGAACTACAGGCATGCGCCACTATGCCCAGCTATTTTTTTTTTACTATTGTACATATGAGGTCTCACCATGTTGCCCAGGCTGGTCTTGAACCCATGGGCTCAGGCAATCCTCTCGCCCTAGCCTCCCAAAGTGCTGGGATTATAGGCATGAGTCACCACATTTGGCTTTTTCTGCCATATTTTAAACTCTACCTTTTCTATGTTTAGATATTTAGAAAACAAATATCAGTCTGTTCAGTTGCCTACAATATTAAACACTGTAACACACTGGACAAGCTTGTAGCCCAGAAGCAATAGGCTATACCATATAACCGGTGCATAGTAGGCTATACCATCTAGGTTTGTGTAAGTATACTCTATGTTGTTTGCACAATGATGAAATTGCTTAGTGATACATTTCTCATGATCACTGAGGATATGTGACACATGATTGCATAATTGATTTTTAAGTACAGATTTTGTATCTTGCAATTTTGTTGAATTAGTTTACTCAATCTGTGAAAGTATTTTGAGTTTACGTGTGTGTGAATTATATGATAGTGTCATCTGAAATAGAGATAATTTTATTTCTTCCTTTCCGATTTGGATTTATTTACTTCTTTTTCTTATCCAATTGCTCAGGATAAAACTTCTAGTACTACATTGAATAGAAGTAGGGAGTGTGGGCATTCTGGTCTTGCTCCTGATCTCAGAGGAAAAGCTTTCAAACTTTTTTTTTCAGATCAGCAATTTTTAATAACAAGTCATTTGTTCACATTCTGACTTTCATCAGTGAGTACAATGCTAGCTGCATAAGTTTCTCACATATGGCTGTTATCATACTGAGAAAATTTCCTTCTATTGCCAATTTATTGAATGTTTTTTATAGTGAGTTTTTCTGTTTTGTTTTTGAGTCAGAGTGTCTCTCTGTTGCCCAGGCTGGAGTGCCGTGGCATGCTCGTGGCCACTGCAGCCTCAACATGTTGGGCTCAGGTGATACTTCCGCCTCAGCCTTCCAAGTAGCTGGAGCTAAGGTGTGTGCCACCACGCCCGGCTAATTTTTTGATTTATTGTAGAGAGAGGTCTTAGCATATTGCCTAGACTGGTCTCAAACCCTTGGGCTCAGCCAATCCTCTCACTTCTGCCTCCCAAAGTACTGGGATTACAGGCGTGAGACACTGTGGCCAACATGAGATGCTTTGGGATTTTTCAAGTGGTTTTCTACATCAATTGAGAAGATCAGACAATTAAAAAAAAAATTGTTAGCTGGGCTCGGTGGCTCAGCCGGTAATCCCGCGCTTTGGGAGGTGGAGGTGAGTGGATTGCCTGAGCCCGCGGGTTCGAGACCCGCCTGGGCAGCGAGACCTCATCTCTACAATAAATCAAAAAATCAGCCGGGCGTGGTAGCACATGCCTGTAATTCCGGCTACTTGGAAGGCTGAGGCGGAAGGATCGCCGGAGCCCAGCAGGTCGAGGCTGCAGTGGCTAGGAGTGGCCACTGCACTCCAGTCTGGGTGACAGAGTGAGATTCCAACTCAAAAAAAAAAAAAATTGTTACTGAAGTGTATTACATTGATGGAAAACTTATGTATCACCCTAGCCTTTCTGGGATAAATCTCAGTTATAGTGTATAATCCTTTAAACATGCTGCTGGATTTGGTTTGCTAATATTCTGTTGAGGACTCCTACATCTATATTCATAATAGACATAGTCCTATTGTTTTCTTGTAGTGTCTTTGGCTTTAGTATCATGGTAATGCTAGCCTCATATTGCTAGAAAGTGTTTCCCCTCTTGTTCAATTTTTTGAAAAAATTATGTTAATTCTTCTTAAATATTTGGTAGAAATTATCAGTGGAGCCATGTGGTCTTGGGCTTTTCTTTGCTGGGAAATTTTTGATCCAATCTCTTTACTTGTTACAGAGTATCCAGTTTCTATTTCTTGTTGGTTCCGCTTTGGTAGTTTGTAAGTTTCTAGAAATCGTTCAATTTCACCTGTTATCCAAATTTTTTGGTACACAGAGTTTCATAGTATTTGCTCACAATTTTTTTATTTCTGTAAAGTCAGTAGCCATTGCCCCACTTTCATTTCCAACTTCAATAATTTGAGTCTTTTTTTCTTAGTCTAGTTAAAGTTTTGTCAATTTATCTTCTCAAGAGACCAGCTTTTGTTGGTTTTTCTATTTTTGATTTCATTTATCTTTCCTGCCATATTTATTATTTTGTTTTTCTTTTTTGTTGGAGTCTCATTTTGTCACCCAGGCTGGAGTGCAATGTCACACTCACAGCCACCTCAGCATCAACCTACTGGATTCAGGTGATCCTTCCGCCTCAGCCTTCCAAGTAGCAGGAACTACAGGTGTGTGCTACCATACCCGGTTAATTTTTTATTTATTGTAGAGATGAGGTCTCGCTAAGTTGCCTGTGCTGGTCTTGAACCCGCAGGCTCAAGCAATCCACTCACCTCGGTCTCCCAAAGTGCTGGGATTATAGGTTGAGCCACTGAGCCTGGCCCATATTTATTATTTTCTTCAGCACCACTTTCCCTGAATCCATATTTCTTGGCATATTGTGTTAAAGCTTTCTTTTGTCTCAAAGCATTTTCTAATTTTCTTTGTGATTTCTTCTCTTTCACTTGAAAGCAGAAGACAGAGATGCTTGTGTGATTTCTTCTTTGATCCATTGTACAGCACTTTCTTTGTTTAAATTCCATATATTTGTGAATTTTCCAGTTCTTTTACTGATGATTTCTAATTTCATTCCATTGTTAGAAAAAATACTTTGTAGGATTTCATTGTTAGAAATGTATTAAGACTTGCTTTAAGTCCTAATACATGAGAATTTCAGAATGTCCCACATGCACTTGAAGAAAAATGTCTATTCTGCTGTTGTTGGAAGTGGGGAGGAATGTTTATTATATGTCTCTTGGGTCTACTTGATTTATGTTGTTGTTCGTGCCTTCTATTTACTTATTGATCTTGTTTGGTTGTTTTATCCATTATTGAAATTGGGATACTAAAGTTTCCAACTTTTACTGCTGAACTATCTCCTTCTTTCTTATAGTCTATCACTGTCTGTTTCACATATTTTGAGGATTTTTAAATATAAATTTATAATTACTATATATTCTTGATAGATTGGACCTTTTATACACAATGTTTTCCTTTGTCTTTCATAAACTTTTTTGGCTTAAAATCTATCATTTCTGATAATATAGCCACCTCAGCTGTCTTTTGGTTACCATTGCTAGGGTCAATTCCTTGTATATGAAAAGTCATTCCTTTTGTTTTTCATTCCAGATTATCCTTGCAGAATTGTACTATGACGTCTTGGTGTGGAATTTTTTTGAGTTCATCCTGCTTGGAGTTTGGAGATGTATACATACATGTCTTTCATCAAATTTGTGAATTTTTTCAACATTTTTTCACATAATTTTACTGCTCCCTTCTCTTTCCTCTCCTTCTTAGACTTCCAGGATGCATGAGTTAGTATGCTGCGTGGTGTCTCACAGTCCCTATGGTTCTGTTTATGTTACTTCATTCTTTTTTTCCTTTCTATTCCTTAAATGGATAATTTCAATGGCCTTCTCTTCAATTTTCTCTTCCTGATCACATTTGCTATTGAACTCCTGATGAATTTTCATGTTTAGAATTTCTACTGTTTCTCTTTATATTTTCTCTTTATTAATATACCTTACTCTCTTATTCATTGTTTTTCTCATTTTCCTTAGTTATTTGTCCATAGTTTCCTTGAATTCATTACACATTTTTTATGAAGGTTAATTTGATATCTTTGTCTAGTAACTCAAAGGTTTGGACTTCCTCATAAATGGTGTCATAAAAACTCACCCCCCGCCCCCACTTGAATGGGTCATATTTCCTATTTATATGGTTTGTAACATCTTTGTTGAGAATTAGATATCTTGAGTATGATAATATGGTAACTTTAGAAATCAGATTCTACTGCTCTTCTGGGATTACTGATTGTTTGTCGAGGGTTGCAGACATCTATGTGGTCACAGAAGTTTCTCTTCCGCTATTGCTGTAGTTAGGCAGTGACCTGACAGAGATTTACTTAAATGTATGGATCCAGAAGAGAAAAAAACTGTGTTTCTTTAAATTTTCTGATAGTTGCCATGAAGAAGCTGCTACAAGCCAAGAGGGTTGTGAAATAAAAAATGTCTTTGCTGGTCCCTCAGGGAAGTCTACCTGACCAAAACTCATAACCCTTAAAATTTGTAGGACAAGTTCCTTACTGCGCACCCTGGCAATAGTCATTCACTCCAGAAATGTGGACCACTATCCTCACAGCTGCAGCAAGGCTGCAGGGTTCATGCATGGTCACTGCATTTTAGCAATCCCTTCCTTGATCAAACACTCCTCAGGTTGCTGTGTTTGATTAGCATCTAGAGTTTTAAATAGTTATGATAGCTTTTTCCCATTGAATAATGATTTTGTTAGAGAGACCAAGTTCTGAAACTTCTTATTCCATAATTTTCCATGATGTCACTCTCTTTATGTATTTTTCCATATTTACTGATGTGACAGTAACAATCCACCCAAGATGTAAAACTAGGTGCATTTTCATGAGAAATAATTTTCAGAATTCTTGAGAAAGGCAGGATTTCTGCCATTGGGCCGTATTTTGTTTTTGAATTTTTTTTGGGGAGAGAGGTCTTGCTATGTTGTCCAGGATGGTCTTGAACTCCTGGACTCAAGCAATCCTCCTGCCTCAGCCTCCCAAATTGCTGGAATTACAGGCACAAGCCACTATGCCCAGTCTGCTTCTACATCAGTTTTAAAATGAAACAGTGCTACCATCTAAAAATCCAAAAACCATATGTGTCTGGGTTTGAAATTTAAGAGTCTTTGCCGTTGCTAGTTTCTATCATATGATTTTATTCTTTCAATCCTTCTCTGATATTGTACTTTAGTTGTACAAGATATGGTTACCATTGGAGGAAACTGGGTGAAGAATACAAGAGACTTCTCTGTACTATTACAACTACATGTAAATCTGCAATTTCAAACATAAGCTGTGGATGAGTGTCACAAGTACACAAGAAATCATTTCTTCTGCAACCTTAACTGAAGAATGTTTTAAAATTTTCAAAATAAAAAGTTAACAAAATAAGTCCTGTGAGTTAAATGCATGGTGGGAAAAAGAACTGGCTGGGAATGAGTGGACTTGACTTCTTTTGACTCTAAGTAACTCAGCCTTTCTAATGCTCATCTGTAGAAGGAACTCTCTTACAATACTGTTGAAAAGACTATATGAAGAATATATTTTAAAGCACTGTG
Organism: Carlito syrichta; assembly: GCF_000164805.1. NCBI lineage: Eukaryota > Metazoa > Chordata > Mammalia > Primates > Tarsiidae > Carlito > Carlito syrichta. The sequence continues at coordinate 75,460 of NW_007252926.1, forward strand.
AAAATTGTGATAGATAAGTGCTATTATTTTGAGATCTTTGAAATAACAGTAGTATCTACCATTGACTGAGTGTTTTAATGTGCTTTTCATAAGATCTTCTAACAATCCTCAGTTTCTTTTCTTTTTATTTTTTTAGAGTGGGACAAAGAGAGGGAGCAGAGATGGGGCAGAGGGAGGGAGGGGGAGGGAGAGAGAGAGAGAGGGTACCCTAATTTTCTAATTACTTAATCTTTTGATAACTCAGCAAAGACATCATAAAATGAGTACCATTTGAAAAGAAAAACTTAAAAACTCAGAGCAGTTAGGTAAATGCACAGTCATTCAATCAATAAAAAGGAATGATTAACCATAACTTATGTGAAAAGAAAATGAGAGATTATCATTCTATCAAAGAGGTAACCTTAGCATTTATTGAATGCTTACTATACAGCACATACTTAACATTCCATCATTTATTTAATGCTATGAAGCAAGTGTTATTATTTTCCATTTTATAGAATAGGATCCTAAAACTGAGATATCTTAACTGAACCAAAGTTGTATATACAACTAGTAAGAGGCAGACCTGGCTGGGCATGGTGACTCAGCCTGTAATCTCAGCACTTTGGAAGGCTAAGGTGGGAAGACTGCTTGAGCCTAGGAGATCAAAACCAGTCTAGGCAACATAGCGAGACCTGTCTTTACAAAAAAATAAAAAAATTAGCCAGGTGTGGTGGCACGTGTCTGTCGTCTTGGCTATTCAGGATGCTGAGGCAGAAGGATTGCCTGAGCCCAGGAAGTTGTGGATACAGTGAGCTGTGATCATGCCACTGCACTCCCGTCTGGGCAAGAGTGAGACCCTGACTCAAAATAGATAGATAGATAGATAGATAGATAGATAGATAGATAGATAGATAGATAGATAGACAAGGTAGACCTGAATTTTGAGTCTTTTATATAATTGACCACCATAGTAATTATCCACTCATGAGTAGCTTGTAAGATTGGCATACAACATTCAGTGTTTATAAAACTAGTTTGTTGGCCGGGAGAGGGAGGTGTAACAACACAATGGATACATAACCCTAATCAGGGAAAGTGAGGACCAAACTTCACCTGTACATACATTATTTATATACCTAATCCTGACTTGTACCCTGCATCTTTATAATAAAATAAAGTAAAAAAAAAATTACATTTAGTGTGGGTCTAGGACTCTAGGCGTCTGAAACCCAAATGTAAAATGAAACATGTATCTGTATCTGGAAATCAAAATAAGCTTGCTGAATCTGTCCTGTTGCAAATATTCCATTCACTGAAATAAAACTAATCATTATAAAAAATAGTTTGTTGTTAGGTCTGGAAAGGATATTAGTTTTCTCTCCAAATATTTTTCTTCTTCAAAACTTACCTTAAATTTAAAAACTTCATCCCACAAGTTACTTTCATTCATTTGTTTTCTTTTACTTCTTAAAAAGCAAATCTTAATCAAGTTTATTCATTCATTTCCTTTACCCTCTCCACTACCCAGGAAAGGCCTTTAAAAAAACTATGCTTTGTTAATAATAAATACTTACTATTAATTTTATCATGGTCTTTTTACCTATCACTTTTTATTTCCTTTGATGTTGCTCTCAAATGATTTTTTATTATTAAAAAAAATGGAAGACCCTAATGGATTAGGAGCAAATTGAGAGTTTACCTCTTTGATAGAATGATAATCTCTCATTTTCTTTTCACATCATAAGTTACGGTTAATCATTCCTGGGTTTGATTTTCTTGCCATCAATTTACTTTTTAATTCATAACAAACTCAAAACTCCAGAGCACCACATAAATGTCAATTGCACAGTCCTCTCTACACCCACCCCCACAACCCATGTAGTTTTTTTTTTCGTTATTTTTTTTGAGTTGGAGTCTCACTGTCGCCCAGGCTGGGGTGCAGTGGCATGCTTACAGCCACTGCAGCCTCAACCTTCTGGGCTCAGGCAATCTTTTCACCTCAGCCTTCCAAGTAGCTGGAACTACAGGCACACACCACTAGGCCCAGCTAATTTTTTTGACTTATTGTAAAGGCTCAGGCAACCCTCCCACCTTGGCCTCCCAAAGTGCTGGGATTACAGATGTGAGCCACCATGCCCGGCTCACAAAGTTCTTATTCACATCAGATGATGTAACTATTCTTTGCTTAAGACCCTTGCTTTTGGTTTCTGTGGTTTGCTTTCTTTCTACCTTCTGTTTCATGTGCTGCCCCCTTATTTTCAAGATCTGGAAAAACAGAAATACTTCCTCAATTTTCTCTCTAACCCTCGTTTTTCCTTGCTCTCTCAGAAATCTTTACTACACAAAGGCTTTCCAATTTTTTCTTCACTCCTACCTTTTTCCAGGCTTTTAAATGGCATTTCTTACCTGCTGAATAGCTTCATGGATGAATATTATTTCCCTCTAAACCATATTCTCAATGTCTATTAATGACTTATCGTCTTGCCATTCAAGATTCAGTCTTTAGAATTATTTTTCAATCTCCCCTCTTCCCTACTCACCATGGTTAACAAATCAGTATGCTCTTAAATTGAAGTTTTGACTAGAAATAGATTAAATCATCTAAATCATGAAGGAGTGTTGTTTAAAATGCAGATTCATGTGCTTCACCCTGGACTAACTGAATATGTTTTCAAAGACAGAGCCCAGAAATTTGCTGTTTAAACACCCCATGTAAGACTTAGGCACACCACATTTTTTTTAATAATTACTGCTTTACATCAAGTTTCATCTAATTCTTTCATTCTACCTTTTCAGTGTTTCTCATCCATTTCTTTTCTTTCCTATTGCCTCTATTCTACTTTAGGGCTGCTTCATCTCTTAGCTGGACGTCTGTAATAGGATTTTCCTGCCTCAAGGATATTCCTTACTCTAATTCATCCTACACACTGGGGTCTTATTAATCTTACTAAATCACAGCTCTGCTCATTTAATGTGACAAGAATTTATTGAGAGCATACTATATACTAGGTGCTCTAGGGCAGTAGGTTCTAAATGGGGCTGGCCATCAAATTTATTAAGTGAGGGAGAGTTTTTCAAAAATAGAGATTCTCTACCATCTTTCCAGACCTACTTGATTAGAATCTTCAGAGCTAGAATTGAGAAAAGTTTATTTTTAAAAAGTTCCCCTTGGGAGACTGAGGCAGGAGGAGTGCTTGAATCCAGGAGTTAAAGACCAGCCTTAGCAACACAGTGAGACCTTGTCTCTACAAAAAAATAAAAAATTAGCTGCATGTGGTGGCATGTGCCTATGTTCCCAGCTACTCAGGAGGTTGAGGTGGAAGGATCGCCTGAGCCCATGAGGTCAAGACTATGATGAGCTGTGATCATGCCACTGAACTCCAGTCTGGGTGACAGAGTGAGAACTCAACTCAAAAACAATAATAATAGTTCATCAAGTGACTCCTTTGGGTAACGCTGATACTTCTGAGCAACACTATACTGGAATAGATAAAGACTAAGATATTTTTATGTGTTTTAGAATGTATTGGAAAGAGATAGGAACATGTGCAAAGAACTACCATATAAAACACTGATTAATACTCTTTGCGAAGTTCATGAAAAGATGAACTCGAACTGCATTAAATACCCTCAACAGCATACCCAGCTAGATGAAATCTTTTCATCCTCTAATCTTCCACAGCATTTTATCTATAAATAAGAGTCTTCTTTTATCTTGCACAATAATTCCTTTTTAATTTGTCTAATTTCCTCTACTCTTGTAGTTGAGGACACAGTCTTAGACTTTTTGGTGCACTCTGACAAGGAATGAAGTCTGGGAACAGCCTTTGGATTTGCAAAAACATACTTAAAATGTCCAGTACTCACCACAAGAAGTCACAATTTCAAATGAAACAACATGGTGGTGGTTTTTACAAAATGATACCCCGTGAGCCAAAGCTAACTCACTGTTTTGTTTGGATGGTTCAGTATTAGGATTCTTTTTTTGGCAGAGGGGGGAGTTGTTTACAATTTTAATTTGAATGTCTTTTCTCTGGGCAAATATACTCTCATGTATCTCAGGCCTCCCTACCACTTCCTACTATCTTACACTAATCTGATTTAAGACTTATTTTTATTTTTTGAGTTAGAGTCTCACTCTGTCGCCCAGACTGGAGTGGAGTGGCCACGCCCGGCCACCACAGCCTCCACCTGCTGGGCTCTGGCGATCCTTCCGCCTCAGCCTTCCAAGTAGCTGGAACTACAGGCACACGCTACCACACCCGGCTAATTTTTTGATTTATTGTAGAGATGAGGTCTCACCAAGTTGCCCAGGCGGGTCTTGAACCCATGGGCAAAGGCAATTCACTCATCTCAGCCTTCCAAGGTGCAGGATTACAGGCTGAGCCACTGAGCCCGGCTTACAGACTTATTCTATCTACAGGTCTACATGGGAATTCTTAAAGGTTATGGACAACTCTCCCAATTATTTATGCTTTTTGAGTCTTGTTACTGTTATGGGCTTAGTTGTGTCCCCTCAAAATCCATATGCTGAAGTTCCAACCTCTAGTACTTCAGAAAGTAACCATATTTGGAGATAAGGTCTTTAAAGAGGCAATTAAATAAACTGAGGTCTTTGAGGTGGGCCCCAATCCAGGACTGGTGTTCTTACAAGAGGAGGAAATTTGGACACAAATGTATGTACATATGGCAGAAAGACTATGTGAAGACAAAGACATGAGACTGAGAAGACAAACCTCAGAAAGAAGTCAACCCTGACAACATCTTGGACTTCCACCTTCCAAAATTGTGGGAAAAAATTGCTTTTGTTTAAGCCACTTAGCCTGTGATATTTTGTTATGGCAGCTCTAGCTAAAAAACTCATCTTAACTTAGGAATTTTACGTCAAAACATCTGTTTACCATGTTTAAGTCACTCTGCCAGTATGTGATAAACACAACTGTAAGTAGCTTAGAATCTAGATGATGATGTAAGTCACATGTAAGATATATTTGCAAACATAAGAAATGTTAAAAGATATAAAGCAAAAATGTCAAATAAAGAGTGTATTTAAAATTCTATAGGCACTCAGGAGGGATAGAGTTGACTATAGGCTAGGTCTTGATAACTAAGATTGAACCAATTAGAAGGAAGAGGACATCCAGGAGAGAATAGTGTACAAAGGCAAATAGATGTCTACTACTGGAGGGAATTGTTTTTTCCTTCTAAACTCATATAACTTATGTTCAAGTTTCTTTTCTCTGCTTTAAAAAAAAATCACCTCTATGAACATTATATATTTTTAAATTAATGGCCTAAGGCCTTATACAATTTAGACTTTTTTTCCTGTCCCACAAGTAACAGCTCAACTATCTTTGATCAGTACAATACTGACATCCAAAGGATACTTGGTTTATCTTAAGGGCTCTTAGGCTTCTACTGAGTAGATTTTTGAATTGTCTATGTAGGCAGTAAGCAGCTCATGGAACATTGTCTTTCGAAACCCTGGGCATTTTTTGATCTCTTACCCATTTATCAAATCTTATCACATTGTATGGCTCCACAGTGTAGGTGGCCTGTGTTTTCCTGGGTGTCTCTTCTTCTTGAGAATGCATTACTCTGTTCACTAATGTTTCATAACTAAGTATTCTGTGTATTTAATTTTTTACTTAAAAAAATTTCTAACCTTCAAGCTGAGGAATTATTCAAAATGTTTCATCCAAGCTGCTGGAAAAGTGCTCATTTAGTAGGGTATTTTGAAGATGGAATTTTAGGAAAAGGGGCTGACAAAACCTAAACACATATAGACCTAAGCTTTCTTAAATGCTTCCCTGCCTTTACTATAGAGGAATTGTTCTTGATATGCAGATAAGATCATTTAAGTTTTCTTCTAGATTTTGATGAAAAACATAATGACATTTGTGGCTTGTTAAAAGATGTTCTTTTAGAACTATAGAAAGCTTTATTGCCAAGTGTGGTGGCATATGCCTGTAGTCCCAGCACTTTGGGAAGACAAGGCAAGAGAAGTGCTTGAGCCCAGGGGTTTGAGACCAGCCAGAGGAACACATCTAGACCTTGTCTCTACAAAATATTAGCAGGGTAGTGGCACGCCTGTAGTCCACCTGTAGTCCCAGCTACTCAGGAGGCTGAGGTGGAAGGATGGCCTGAGTCCAGGAGGCTGAGGCTGCCATTGCACCCCAGCCTGGGTGACAGAATGAGACACTGAGTCAATAACAACAACAAAAATTAAAAAAAAATAAAGAGAAAGAAAAAAAGCTTTATTTCTCCTCTGTCATTTCACCAGTTTACTCTTTGACAAATGTATATAAATGAGATAGTCTTATATGAGACTATCATGAACCAAAAGGATTTATGTTTACATTTAATTTTTTTTTTTCAGATGAAAACATTCTCCTAAAGAAAGGAGACAGCCGAATTAGTTTGATTCTTGGAATGAACTGGGCTCAAATCACCTGTGCATTTTACCTTCTGCCTTCAGGTTTACAGGTGATTAGGAATTTAAGTCAGAGAACCTTTGAGAGCGCTACAGAAAATAAAGAATTTAAGTTCTTTGTCCATTAACTAACTCAGATAAAATGTTTGGGTCAGAAAGAACCAAAACTTTAACTGTAATTCAAATTGCACCCAATGTGTAAAGTAATTACAAAATGGGTATAGGAAAAAAAAGAAAACCTCACACGGTAAGAAGGTACTGAATGTTTAATGATCCACATTTTCGACTTTTTGGGGTAAGTACTGGCATGTGTACACAGTTGACTCAGTGAGTTTCCGTTACTCGCGTATAATGAGGTGTTACCACTGACTTACCTTAGAGAAACAACGTGCACTTTATAACTGGACAGGTAAATCGCTAGGTGAGAGAGAAGAATAAAAGAAACGAAGCCGGTGGACTGACTAGCACATGTCTGCGCTCACTCGGGAGGAAACCGATGCACCGCAAAACCGCCTCCTCCCACTAGCACGGCGGCTTTTCCCGCGGAGTCTCGCCTTCCGGGTGAAACGCACTTCGACCCGCCCACCCGGAAGCTGTCGCCTGGGCAACACAGTATCGTCCCGCCCCCTTCCCCGCGCATCGTCGGAGACGTCTGCTTCGATTGGCTCTTGTGTCCTTCCCTCTGAGAGACGTTCGGGACGGCGAGGCCCTGTAGCTCATATTTGAATTTGTGGCGCCTAAAGCCTGCGAGTTGCCGAATGGAGCTAGCGATCTCCCGGGTGAGCGACTGCGCAGAGAGTGACAAAAAGGGCGGCCGGAGCTGGAGGGCTGCTGACTTAAGCAGTCCACTTTCGAAGTGGGGGACTTCGCCGGGCGACTTCCCTCCTCTGGAGCAGGCCCTGGGCCTGTTCGCCTCTGGTTTTTCCGGCATCTCAGAGACACCGCGTCTGTTCGCACTCTGTCGCCCCCGAAGGAAGGCTCCTCCTAACGCTGCCTTCTCTCCCCAGAAGCCACACCCCAGCCCCGACGTGCTCACCCCTCCCCCAAGTATATTTTACTCCCCACTGGTGTCTTTCCTAGTTTTATCTTCATCACCAACACTACCAGACACTTTCTTCATGCACTTGACAGTGTGGAAAATGGCTTTTGTGCAACCTGGTGAGTGTCCCACAGCTCATAAATCGAGTCCAAAAAGTTCCTTACCTAGAAATGTCTCTGCTGTCCTCGTCTTCCGGAGGGGGAAATGGAGTGAAGATCACGTGGCAAGCGGCAAATGAACGTGCTTTGTAAGACGCTACAAAAGTGCAAGTTATTGATGGGATCATATCGGAAACAAACTTACTTTATTTTTGGTCGGTTCCTGTTAATTTTTATGTGTGGTATTGGTGTTGTGCATATTGTTCAGACTTGGAAAGAATTAAGCCAGTCGGTCTGTTGGAGAACAAACTCTGAGGATTGATCCGAAGCGCAAAATTAACCAGTGACTGAAACCTCTTCATTAACCTTTAGCTTCTATGTCTTTTGGGATTCGTCTTTCCCCATCCAAGTGTGTTTAATTTCCATAGAGATTTAGGGCTGTTTCAGGAGTTTTATAGTATAAATAGACAACTTTTCCTTACTCCCTTGTCTATGACTAAGAAAATCCATATTTCCTTTCCAGTTTGATAATTCAACACAAGCTACTGTATGTTCAGCCTCTAGAACAGAGGTTTTTTTTTAGTTGGGGGTCTCACTCTGTCGCCCAGACTGGAGTGCAGTGGCTGCTCCCGGCCACCGCAGCCTCGACCCCAGCAGGTGATCCTTCCCCCTCAGCCTTCCAAGTAGCTGGAACTACAGGCGCGCGCTACCACGCCCGGCTAATTTTTTGATTTATTGTAGAGATGAGGTCTTGCCAAATTGCCCAGGCGGTCCCGAATAGAACAGAGATTCTTAACTTTTAAGGGGGGGTCATCTTTCCCATTAAGAAACGAGAGAAGACCGGGCTCGGTGGCTCAGCCTGTAATCCCAGCACTTTGGGAATCCCAGGTGAGGGGATTGCCTGAGCCTGCGGATTCGAGACCAGCTCGGGCAACTTGGCGAGACCTCGTCTGTATATTAAATCAAAAATTAGCTGGGTGTGGTGGCGCCCGCCTGTAGTTCTGGCTACTTGGAAGGCTGAGGCGGAAGAATCGCCAGAGCCCAGCAGGTCAACGCTGGGGTAGCCGTGAGCCTGCACTCCAGTCTGGGCCATGGAGTGAGATCCCAACTCAAAAAAAAAAAGGAACAGAGAAAAAGCTTTGGAGCTTCCATCGAGATTATGACACATACACAAAATATTATCAGCATCAGGGAGTTTTAGACTCCACTTTGAAGTGTGGATATCCATAGGACCTCAGTCCAGTTCTAGTTTATTTCTATTTTTTAACTATTTATCCTCTCGCCTTGGCCACCCAGGTGCCTGGACTACAGGCTTGAGCCACCAAACCCAGCCGTGTTTTGCTTTTAAAAAAAATGGTTGTTGCAGTGGCTCATGCCTGTAATCCCAGCACTTTGGGAGGCCAAGATAAGGGATTGCCTGAGCCCACAAGTTCGAGAACAGCCTGGGCAACTTGGCGAGACCTCATCTCTACAATAAATCAAAAAATTAGCTGGGCATGGTGTCAGGCGCTGGTGGTTCCAGCTACTTGGAAGACTGAGGCAGAAGTATCGCCTGAGCCCAGCACTTGGAGGCTGTGGTGGCCATGAGTGTGCCACTGCCCTCCAACCTGGGTGACAGAGTGAGACAAGGACTCAAAAAAAAAAAAAAAGATTGCCATTTAACTTCTTCGTTGTTTTGAGACTTGTAGTTTTAAGGGAGGTGGGGATTGAGAAGGCTACAACTTTCAAATGAGCCGTGATTTAAGAAAATTAGATAAGTTTATTGAGTACTTCCTAAAACTATAGGTCGGTCATTTACAGATGGGGTAGTATATGGACACAGGGGCATAAAAAAATAGGTTGACAAGATATTTATCCAGAGTCTTTTTGAGTTGACATAAAAAGTAGGAAAGATCTTGATTAACATGAAGAGTGAAAATAATTTGGGTGCTTTAATTTTTTGAATGTTTTATATTAACATAACTTTTATTGTGAAATTTTATTGGCATATACCTGAATATAGTCTCTTACATCCTCTCCCTAACCATGGTAAGCAGTATTTTTCACATTAGGCATTAGTGCACCTGAAGTTTACTTTTGAATATGATATGAGGAATGGAATGGCTTTAACTTTTTTTTAATTGTTCTGTTGCCATTTGGAAAATCATGGCCCATGGGCCAAATCCAGCCTACTGCCTGTTTTTAGAAGTGAAATTTTATTGGAACACGGCTACATTAATTTTTTCATTTGTTGTCTATAGTTGCTATTATGTAACAACATCAGAGTTCAGTAGTCATGACAGTGACTATGTAGACCTCAAAGCCTTAAATATTTACTAGCTTGCCCTCTTTGGAAAGTTTGCTAACCCCTGGACTAGGATATTCTTTTCTCACTGAAGTGATGTCTTTATCCCATGTAGCTTATATGTGTGCTTTTGTTGTTGGGCTCTCTAGGCTATCTCATTCGTCTAGCCCTGTACATGTAACACAATGTTTTAATTACTATGACTCTAAGTCAAGACTGAATATTCAATAGGGTAAACTACTCCCCCTATCCACCACACTAAGTTGTTCTTTTGCCTTAGTTACTCTTGTTTCTTATAGCTTCTGTATGAATTTTATGATCAGCTTGTTAACTGCCATGATAAATCTTTTCGGTAGAAATTTCATTGAATATACAGATTGATTTAGGAATAACTGCCATCTTTACAACATTCAGTCTTTCTATCCATGAACATAGTATATACTGATGCTCTCAGATCTTTTAGTGTGATTTCATAATTGTATCCTTTAGAGCAAAGCATGTCCAACCCTGGGCTGCATATGACCCAGAACAGCTAGTAATATGGCCCCACAAAATCTCTTACCATCATGTATTTTTTAGCATTTATTTTCGTCATGACTCCATGCATTGTTCCGTTTTTTGAAGTTCACAATTATACCTTATTTATGACTTTACTTTTTTTTTAACAGCACATACATCTGTGAGCAGTTGTTTTCAATTATGAAGTACATGAAAAGCATTTCTGATGAGTACCTTGAGAACTAAGAATTATGACCACTTCTATTGAACCAGACATTGATAGATTAGTTTTACAAAAACAAGGTAAAATATCCCACTAGCTTTATATTGTTCTCATTTTTCTAAACTTTATAATAAAAAATATTTTAAAAAAGAAGTTTTATTATGTACATATACTAGCTATATTATATAATTTATGTGTGTCCCAATACAATTCCTCTACACAGTGTGGCTCAGTGAAGCCAAAAGATTACTCAGTGTGGTTCAGGGAAGCCAAAAAGTTGTACATCCCTGATATAGAGTATTCTTAAAGGGAGGCTGGTCTTTGGTTTTGCTTTATTGTGATTTTCTGGATTTAAAATTTGAGTAATGGTGGCTGACATCTTTAAATGATCTGAGATGAGTTGTGCTCTTCTTTTTCTTGAAAAAGTTTGTGTAGGATTGGTATTATTACTTTGTTAAGTGTTTGATAGAATACATTTACCCAGGGCCTGACATTTCTTTGTGAGGAAGTTTTAATAAAATTAAGACAATGAGAGTAAATTCTATTTGCCTATATTGTTACCATTTCTGTCATTCTTTATTTCTTCTTGTAGATCCATATTTTCATCATTTTTCTTCAGTTTGAAGAATTTCCTTTATTTAATGGTGCAGATTTGCTGGTGAAGGATTCTGTCAGTGTTTGTGTACTTGAAAATGTTTTTATTTAGCTTTCATTTTGGAAACATTTTTAAACTGGATATATAATTCTAGATTTTTTTTTTTTTTTAGTGCTTTAATATTCTATTGTCATCTATCTGTTGTTTTTGGTCAGATATTTGAAGTCATTCTTCTGTATGTAATGTGTCTTTTCCCCCCTGGTTGGTGCTGTTTTGTTTTGTTTTTGTTTTTTTAGTCAGGTTTATTGAGCCACAATTTAAATTTGCATATGGTAAAAGTTGACCTTTTGAAGAAACATAGTTCTATGAATTTTGTCAAATGCAAAGAGCTATGAACTACTACCACAATAAAAATACAGAGTATTAATGCAAGTCTATAGAGTTCTCTCATTCTCCTTCCTAATCAATTCTCTATTCCCTCTACCAACCCCTAGCAACCACTGATGTGATATTTGTCACTATAGGTTTGCATTTTGAGAGCCTCATTTGAATGGAATCATGTAGTATGCAGCTGTTATTTGTGTCTGGCATCTTTCACTTAGTATAATACCTTTAGGATTCATCCATGTTGCTGCATGTATGTAATTTATCCCTTACAACATGACTGAACCTTGAAAACATGCTACATGAAAGAAGCCAATCACCATGTATTATATGAATCTATTTAGATAAAGTGTCTGGAATAGGCAATTCCATTGAGAAAGAAAGTAGATTATTTGTTGCTAGGGTCTGGGGCAGGGAAGAATGGGGAATGACTAATGAGTCTGAGATTTCTCTTTGGGATGATGCAAATGTTCTAGAGTTAGAGGTGATGATGTACAGTTTTATGAATATTCTAAAAACTATTGAATTGTACACTTTAAAGGGGTGAATTTTTTGGTACATTAATTCTATCTCAATAAATCTGTTTAAAAAAGGGAAAAATAACTGTATGTGATTCACTAATAGATTGTTCCAAAAGTGTTGTCTGTAATTGCAAAAACATGAAAACTAATTAAATGTCCATCAGTAGAATGATAAAAATGATTGCATTTAAAAAAAAAAAATGAAGCGAGGCCAGGCTCAGTAGCTCAGCCTGTAATCCCAGCAATTTGGGAGGCTGAGGCGTGTGGATTGCCTGAGCCCGCGGGTTCAAGACCAACCCGGGCAACTTGATGAGACCTCGTCTCTACAATAAATCAAAAATTAGCCGGGCGTAGTAGCACATGCCTGTAGTTTCCGACTTCTCGGAGGGCTGAGGTGGAAGGATTGCCGGAGCCCAGTAGACCGAGACTGCAGTGGCCGGGAGTGAGCCACTGCATTCCTAGTCTGGGCAACAGAGTGAGACTCCAACTCAAAAAAAAAAAAAAAAAAAAATGAAGCTATTAAAATAATGAAGCAGAGCAATATGTATCAGTACTATGAATCTCACAATAATAGTTTGAGGGAATAAAAGGTTGCAGAGGAATCTATAACAGATATAATGCAGAATTAAAGTTTAAAAAATATAGAATATTATATAGCTTAGTAAAAGTATAAAAAAGATGCATGGGTTTCATAAACATCAGTTTCTGGGTTGTAATTGTGGAAAAAACTTGTGTATACCTATGGGGGTGAAGAGAGGGAAATGTTATAAAGAAACTTCATAGAATGCTTCAGCTATATTGGTAATGTTTTATTTCTTAAACTGTATGACAGGCATATAGAAATTAGTTTTATTTTACTTTTAGGATATTTCAAATAGTTTTTTAAACATTTTAAACAAATTTCTTATTTTAAGGATGTGGGTACAATTCAGGGTTAGGTATACAAATGTTCCATATGCATGTACCCTTGTTGATGAAGTATGCCCCCCTCCCCTGGCAGAATCCCCACTGCTGCCAATCCTGCCCCCCACCCCCTGGCAATTTCCCACTTCTGACAATCCTTTTCTTATAGTATTATGATAATTTTTAAAGGTCCACTTATGAGTGAGAACATGTGATACTCAGATCTTTGTTTCTGTGATAGATCACTCAGTATTACAGACTTTTAAGTCTGTCCAACTGCTGTGAAGTTCATAATTTTGTTCTTTATGGCTGCGTAATAGTCCATCATGTATATGTACCACACTTTTTTTTTATCCAGTCCTCTTTTGATGGGCAGCATGATTGGTTCCATGTTTTTACTATTGTGAATAATGCTGCAATAAACATAAACGTGTGTGCGGGTATCTTTTTCATAGAGTGATTTGAGTTCCTCGGGGTATATTCCTGGTAGGGGGATTGCGGGGTCATATGGAAGGTCGATTTTTAGACCTTTTAGGAATCACCAAACTGTTTCCACAGAGGTTGTACTAGTTTACACTCCCACCAACAGTGTAGAAGTATCCCCTTTTTCCCGCATCCTCTCCAGCATCTGTTGTTTTTTGAGTTATTGATGATGGCCATCCTGACTGGAGTTAGGTGGTATCTCAGTGTGGTTTAAATTTGCATTTCTTTGATGACTAGTGAGGCTGAGCATTTTTTCATGTATCTATTGGCTACTTGTATGTCTTCTTTTGAGAAGTGCCTATTCATATGTTTTGCCCATTTTGTAATGGGGCTGTTTGTTTTTTCTTTTTGGTATATAGGATACTTCAGATAATTTATAAGACTATATGTAGGATAAAACAAAATGGTAGTAGACCATAAAAGGGATGAATAAATAATCAAGGTAATTTTTTTTTTTTTTACCAAAGAGTAGCAATATCAAATGTAGAACTGAGGACAGATAAGAACCAATTGAGAAAATAATTGATTTGCATTCATGAAGTCATAATCATATAGTAACTTCTTTTAAAGAAGTTGTTCTTTCCTTTGGGACTACTACACCAAGCAAAAATGTAAAGTATGATGACCTGGAAGCAATTTCACTAATGTATATTTTGCAAAATGGTACTACTCTCAGAAGTCAAATCAATGCCTTCCAGGAGATTTTTGAACTATATCAAGTTGTCTCAGAGGAAGGAAACAATAAGGATGTGGAGTGTGAGGAAGACCTTAAGGAGATCTTTCTTACATGGCATAGAAACTCAGTTTAAAGATAATCACCTAGTTGAGAGGTCCCCTGAGCAACAAATTACATAGCTGAAACAAGAAGGTACTTGAATAATTTCTAGTTCATTAAAAAAAATTATTGCTATCAGACACCATTCTAGGATCACGGAATTATGAAGATTTGGTCCTTGTCTTCAGTGAGGACAGAAATTTCTTCGAACTATACCATCAAGCCTGTTTCCTGGGAAGAAATATTTTTGTAAAGAGAGGTCTTTATAGGAGCTGTGAGTTCAGAAGGCGAGGATCATTTAACAAGTGTTACCCACAGAAATGTGTGAGAGACGAAGGAGACTCAAGGGATTTCCAGAAACCCAGACCAGTAGAACATGGACAGTGATTATAAGAACTTTATAGCTTCTTAAATTTAGAGACATTCTCTCTTGTAGGTTGTATTGTGTCCCTCAAAAAGATATATTCAAGTCCTAACCCTCAGTCTTTATAAATGTGATCTTTGTGTGAAATAAGGTCTTCATAGTTGTCATCCAAATTGAAATAAGGTTACACTGGATTAGGATGGGTCCTATTACAATGGTGTCTTTATAAGAGAAAGGAGAGGGAAATTTGGATACAGAGTCACAGAGAGCAGGCACACACAGAGGGAAGGAGGCCAAGTATGGCAGAGGCAGAGATTGCAGTTATCTAGCTACAAGCCAAGAAACGCCAAGGCTTGCCTGCAACCACCAGAATCTAGGAAGACAGAAGAAAGAAGTCTTCCCTGGACATTTCAGAGAGTATAACTCTGCTACCACCTTGATTTCAGACTTCTAGTTTCCAGAACTATGAGAGGATAAATTCTGTTGTTTTAAACCACCTACTTTGTTGTAATTTGTCACCACAGCCCAAGGAAACTAATATATTATCCACTAGGAACTACCTAGTTTCTTATAGCAATTAGCAATACAATATTTAAAATGAAAATACTAGGCTTGCTTAGTGAGGCATAAAGAAACAACATCACTAGGGACTGTATGTCCTATTTTGCAGTCAGTCCTAAAGGAATAAAAGCCCCAAGAGTAATTGGTGACAACTTTAGGGAAGAAAGGAATTCCAAACCCTAAGACCTGTTTCTGTTTTCTAAGGTGTACAACATGATTTTTTAAAATGCATTTTTTATATCAAAAGTCTAATATTAAAAAGAAAAAACTTAAATAAAATTCATTTTTTGAGATAAAATGCGGATATGTAATTTACAATCTTTTTTAAGTGTACTGTTCATTGGTAATCAATATATTTATATTCTTTTCCTCCCCTCCCTCTCTCTTCCCTTCCTGGCCTTTGGTAATCACCAATTCCCTCTCTATCTTCATGAGATCCACTGTTTTAGCTCCCACATATGAGGGAGAACATGTAATATTTATCTTTCTGTGCTTGGCTTATTTCATTTTACACAATGGTCTTCAGTTTTGTCCCTGTTGCTGCAGATAACAGGATTTCATTCTTTTCTTATGGATGAATAATATTTCGTTGCGTGTGTGTGAATAATATATATAATATATACATAACTTTTTTTAATCCATTTGTTCATTGGTGGGCACTCAGGATGATTCCATATTTTGGCTATTTTGATTACATATTTTGGCTATTTGTAAACAAGGGAGTACAAATATCTCTTTGATATACTGATTTCCTCTCTTTTGGATATATACCCTGTCGAGGAATTGCTGGATAATATGGAGGTTCTAGTTTTAGTTTTTTGAGGAAGAGCCATACTGTTCTCCATAATGTCTGTATTAATTTACATTCCCACAAACAGTGTAGGAGGATTCCCCTTTCTCCACATCCTCACCAGCATGTGTTATTACCCACCCAAGACCTGGTTCTATGGTAGTGTGGAGCCAGTGGATGACAAACATATCCTATAGGAGTTTCATTTGTTTCTTTGTGGGATCCTCAAGGTGCAATGTATCCATTCCTTAGTGTGACTTATGCCAGGCATTTGGCCTTACTCTCAAAAGCAGTTACTATTGTTAAGGCACACTTTCTTTTTTTATTTTTATTTTTTTTTGAGTTGGAGTCTCACTCTGTCGCCCAGACTGGAGTGCAGTGGCCGCTCCCAGCCACTGCAGCCTCGACTGCTGGGCTCCGGCGATTCTTCCGCCTCAACCTTCCAAGTGACTGGAACTACAGGCATGTGCTACCACGCCCAGCTGAGTTTTTTGATTTATTGTAGAGATGAGGTCTCGCTGCCCAGGCGGGTCTCGAACCCGCGGACTCAGGCAATCCACTCACCTCAGCCACCCAAAGACGCGGGATTACAGGCTGAGCCACCGAGCCGGCTAAGGCACACTTTCAAAAGCAATTATAATGCCTGGGAAAGATATTAAGTGGGAATGGAATAATCATAGCAACAGGCAACATTTATTGGGGACCTAGTGTTACTTTGTTTCTTTTGTTGACCACACTATGTACTATGATCTCTCTTACAGAGGAGGAACTAAGGTTGCTGGACAGTTGACTTATAAAAAAAAAAATTAAGCATCTCAAAAAAATTCCAAGAGTAAGGAAAACAGTCTTCAAGGAAGTAACTATCTAGAACTTGAAAATATCAGTGGTACATGAACATTTTCCTTTATCATTTTTTTCTAGAAGAGTATAAATTTTTTTGTGAGAAAGAAGAACTTTGAATTTCATAATTGTAATTAAAAATTCCTATAATGTGGTAGGACATAATTCTAATATTACCTAAAACAAAAAGAAAATCTTGGAAATTTAAAATTACAATTAAAATGAAAGTAATACAATGGAAAAATAAAGTATGTTCCAAAATATCTTAACTCTAACCTTTTTATTTTTTCAGAAAATAAAGGTAAGATTTATTGTTTCTGTAATATGGAGTGAAAAATAGCCTAAAATGCTCTCTTACAAACACCTATATGTTGTGGTATATAAAAGGCTTTAAAAAAATAGGAGAAATCCCCTGGGTCCAGAAACAATTAGGGAACTGAAGAAAAAAAGAGCAATAAGCCTGTAGGCTGATAAAACAGCTATACTGAGAATAGAGTTAACAGTTTTCACTGTTCAAGAGGCATGGGTTTTAAAGTTATATAGGCTCAAGAGATGAGGTTGGGGTCCTTAAGAGTCCTGTGGTTAGAAATGAGACCTCTAGCCAGGCTCAGTGGCTTAGTCGGTAATCCCACGCCTTTGGGAGGCTGAGGTGAGTGGATTACCTGAGCCCGCAGGTTCAAGACCCGCCTGGGCAACTTGGCGAGACCTCATCTCTACAATAAATAAAAAAATAAGCCGGGTGTGGTAGTGCACGCCTATAGTTCCAGCTACTTGGAAGGCTGAGGCGGAAAGATCACCAGAGCCCAGCAGGTCGGCTACGGTGGCCTGGAGCAGCCACTGCACTCCAGCCTGGGCAACAGAGTGAGACTCCAACTCAAAAAATAAAAAATAAAAAATAAATGAGACCTCTACAAACAGCACCCTTTCACTTTATGTAATTACTAATATGCGTGTGTTTGTATCCACCATCTCACTATTTGTCTCCTCAAAATATTTTGTTTTATTTTGTGTTTTTCCCTTTCCTTTCTTGCCTTTTGCTGAATTGATATTTTTAAAAAATTAGTTTAGAATGTTAGACTGGATTGTGACTGTTTTTTTTTTTCAAGTCTCCTATGGAGCTGGGGATGGGCAGATGTGCATAGGGCAAATTCTTACTGAGTTTTAGCTGTTTTTTTTTTTGAACAGTCATTATCTGGATTGCTACAAACCTTTGGTTAATTTCTAGTGTTCTGAAAAAGTTGATTCTTCTTTTTACTTGTGTTCTCATTGCTTTTATGGAGGAGAGTATTTTCAGAGGTCTTTACTTTGATATTTTTAGTGATTTCCACCATCTGTTTTGTGAACAGTGCCATGAAATTTATAAGCTAGTGGTCTGAGATCTGGAAGATATTCCTTTCCTATGGAACAGGACAATAAGATAATATGTGTAAGTATAATGTCACAAGTTTATAATTTTATAGATGTTGGAATTGGATGAGCTAAACTTAGCTCTGTAAATAATGAGTGGTTAGATCTCATTAACATATAACCTATAATGGTTTATATCCTTTAAACTTAAATAGGGAATTATTTAAGTAATAGTTAATCTAATAATGTGCTCTTTTACCTAAAACTTTTTGCTATCTGGAATGCATCTTGATAGAATAGCTATGTTGTCTGTCTTCCTGGAATGTTTATAAACAATGTAATGTTTAAGACTGATATTAGCTTTTCATTTAAACTTCCTGAGTGTAAAGCAGAGGTTTCTGATTCTTTATTACTAGATTTTATTTTCTTTCTGGTTGTTGCTGTATACGGAGTATGGTAGGGAGAAAAAAGAGGAAGATTGATTTTTGAATGATAGCTTGACCTGGCTAGACAAGCCATGTGTAGGTCAAGCTGTTTGAGGGTGACCTGCTAACATTGTGGAGAAGTTTTATTATACTTTCATTTTATTGCATTTAATTATACATGCAGAGTAAATGGAAGGTGTAAATGCAGTTGGTTTTGTGTTGCTCCGTTCAATGTGAGGTTATTTTATATATAAAGTGCCTACACTAAAAATATTGGAGGAACAGTTTTAAAACCTGCCTTTTATCATCTATGAATTTTATACAAAATTACAATGCAGTTAATCATTTAAAATTCTTACCCATTTTATCCTACTGCATCTGATTGAGTTATTTTTGAGATCTAAAAATTAGAATGCCGGTTTACTTTTACCTGTAGATATATTGTGTTGTCCAAAGTATGTTTTATAGTTGCGGTTAAATCTCCTAGGTTTATGTGATCTTCTCATTTTTCTTGTAATCTGAATGGGGCAATAAGTGTTGGATTGATATTTGAATTGTTTTCTGCTATCTGGCATCACTCTTGTTATATTAGTAACTATGTTAAGAAATGGGACTTTGTAAATTGTAGACCAGTCAAGTTTTTCAAAGTATAAAATATTATATGAAGGCTGAGAGCGATGGCTCAATCCTGAAATCCCAGTACTTTGGGAGGCCAAGGTGAGAGGATTGCCTGAGCCCCGGGGTTCAAGACCAGCCTGGGCAACTTGGCAAGACCTCGTCTCTACAATAAATTAAAAAAATTATCCGGGCATGGTAGCCTGAGCCTGTAGTTCCAAATTCTTGGAAGGCTGAGGCAGAAGGATTGCCTGAGCCCAGTCGGTAGAGACTGTGGTGGTCATGAGCGTACCACTACACTGTAGCCTGGGCGACAGGGTGAGACTCCAACGAAATTTAAAAAAAAGTTATATGAAGATCTAGCTTTTTAAATTACCTGTCTATATTTGATACAGATTATGTACTTAGGCCAGGTGTGGTGGCTCAGCCTGTAGTCCCAGCACTTTGGGAGGCGGAGGTGAGAGGATTGCCTGAGCACAGGAGTTGGAGACCAGCCTGGGCAACTTGGCGAGACCTCGTCTCTATGATAAATCAAAAAAATTAGCCGGCTGTGGTGGTTGCAGCTACCTTGAAGCCTGAGGTGAAAGGATCGCCTGAGTCCAGCATGTTGTGGTAGCTCTGAGTGTGCCCCTGCACTCCAGCCTAGGC
The DNA here is from genome assembly GCF_000164805.1 of Carlito syrichta. Lineage (NCBI taxonomy): Eukaryota > Metazoa > Chordata > Mammalia > Primates > Tarsiidae > Carlito > Carlito syrichta. The sequence continues at coordinate 95,268 of NW_007252926.1, forward strand.
GACAGAGTGAGACTCCCACTCAAAAAACAAAACAGATTATGCGCTTAGTAAATTTGTTGTTCCATGACACATGATAGGAAAACAGAGTGTTTGTGTCATTATTGTGTGTCTTTGATGCTGGTGGATGTATTTGGAAGGCATTACAATAAAGAAGAGCTCAGAAAAGAACAGCATTTTTGAAAACAGGAATGAGAGGGAATTAAAAGGGATTATGGTGTTGGGAGACACAGTTGCTTCTTCTAACATCACAAAGGAAAAAATTGATAAAGGCTTTGAGTGACAAAGGCCAATTAAACTTAGTCTTTTAGCTGGCATTGAATTAAGGGCCTCAATCACATCCATTGATAAAACCTCAAAATTGATCAACATGTCTCAGAGTGAATTTCAACTATGAATATAGTATCTACCACTACCTCTAATCCTTTATAGGCCCCAAATACCCATAATTAAGAAGAAAGATGGGAGCAAAAGGGTGAGGGAGATAAAAGGAATAGCAAACCTAAGAATGTCTTGGAAAGAACAGTGGATGTGGCTGTTGGACTAAGAATTTGACTGAAATAAAATAGATCAGTAGCCAAGCAAATTTTTGAGAAAAATGCTTATTTTAGCTTAGTAGATACATTGTGTGGCTTTAATTTTAGCCAGTCTTGTGAGGGTTGTAGTAGCGGTTTAATTAGCATTTCTTTGATGTCTAATGAAGTTGAACATATTTACTTATGCTTTCTGACCATTTGCATTTCTTTTTTGGTGCCGTGTCTGTGACTTTTTTTGTTGTTGTTTTGGCTGTTTGACATATGGTAAGCTATACTAATTGTACTAACCTGAGGTGTAGGGTTCAAATGTAGATATATCCAGATGAGGATATAAAACAATTCCATAAAAGTTTGTGTGTTTTACGTTTCCTGCTTTGCTCATTGTCAAGGCAACTTTCCTTACAGTCCCCTAGGATAAGACTCCTGGATCACCTTTACACTGAGGGGGTAACTCTTTGAGGATCCAGCTTAAAGGGAGGAGAGAGTCTTTAATTAGACTCTTAGGTGGTGTTTTTGTTTTCAAACGAGATCTGTATAAAGATCTAGTCAAAATAGCTGACCAAATAACCTCAGGGCAAAAGCAGATTTAGCACTCCACTTACCATCTCTTGAGTTCCCGCTTTTATTTAAATTTTAGATTGGTAATTTCCTATCAAATTCTTGGCTGCTTTTAACATATCTTTGTATTTCACCTTGCATTTTTAGTTGTTTTCAGCGATGGGATTAGTGCAAATGCTCTGGTACTCTCCATTGCCTGAAACAGAAGTTTTTATTTGATTGTAAAATTTGGAGAGCCATTCAAAGAACCTCCTTTTTTCTTCCCACCATTTGCACGCACACACACACACACACACACACACACACACACACAGACACACACCCCTACCTTTCGCAGAAGACAGATTCTTCTACTTTTTAAACTTTGCTTTTAGGGTAAAGGCTATGAAAGACATCTAGCATTGTCTGTAAAGTTGAGTTTTACTTTTGATTCAGGATTCTAATTATTATTTGTAACATTCTTTCAGATTCTATGAAGCCCTTAAATAGTTTTCAGGAGGCAGAGACTTAGGCTACAATTAATTTTTCTGAGATATTTATGAGTTTGTATACTCATGTAATTAGATTTCTAATAATTTCAGAATTTACTTTATCTTTATTAAAGCTCAAATACCTTAAAAAGACAAGGACTTGTTTTAAGATTATTTAAAAATAGGTTCCGTTTATGAAAGAGTGCCTAATCAATATTAGGTGACTAAGAGAGATGTTTTATGGTGGAGTAATACATAACTTTAACGTTCTTTTAGTATTTGGCTTTGTAAATAATATGAAAAGTGATCATCTCATAACATTTTTAAAAATTCGCATTCTTCTTTCCCCAGAAAGTAGGAAAGTAAATAAAACCATCATTTTTTTCTAATCTTCATGAATAATTTCTTACTGGCCCTGGGTAAGAGGCTGTTTTCAAGGCCATCCTATGGTGTCTACAAACGTATAGTTTAGACCTTGCAGTTTACTCTGTGAAAGCACTTCTAAATTATGGAAGTGAAGGGAGCTTATACTTAATCTTTGGATAATTTCAGTTGTGGACTTTAGAATGAATCAGCTAGGGGGAAAAAAGATTCCTTATTAGAAGCATAAAACCTACTGACTGTATCTTGGCCAGTGTTCCCTTTTTTCCAGTAAGCTGTCTGCTATACAGAGGTGTATAACCCTAATGGCTTGTTGTATGCCATTAAAAGGTATTGTACACTCATAAAAGAATGACATTTTGATCAATGCTGTTAAAAGAATTACTGTCTTGACACAGAAAAGCTTTCCTGCTGCAAGTTTAAAAATATGCCTTTAAAAGCTTTTTATTGAATACCTTTGCATCCCTTAGAAATGTGCCGTTTTGGCATGAGGTTACTCTGAAGTATTCCACATTGTAACTTAAATGCAAAACCTCGTATTTACTTTTACAAGTAGCAGAGCCAAACAGGTATTCCCTACCAAATGGAGCTTCAAGACTTGGTAGCATCTTAAACTACTGCATGTGATATAAAAATAGAATTTTTAAAAAAGAGTAGCTGAAAACTAAATTATTCCTTTTTATTTTGTGAGTTATTGATTTTTTTGGTGCTGTTTTGTTTAAACTTTGTGGTTTAATTTCCCTTTGGATTTAGAAATTATGCCTTTCCTTTACTAGTTCAGAGATAGATCTTTTCTTATCACCTGGGATTTGATTGTCTTAAATGATGATATGTTAGATGTGGTTTTCTACTGTTTCTTTTTATTATATCGTGATTAGGAGTTTATGAAAACCATGTCATAATAAACACAGTCTTCCAAAGCTGAAGGTTTCTTCTATAAACAACTGGTCATTTACAGATTTTCTTATTATAATTGCTACAATTTTAGCATTATTTCATACTTTGTAAGCCTTCTGCTATTACCTAACTTCTGTCTTTACACTTTTTAAAAATTTGTGAATTATAATTTTTTACAATTGTAATTGTAATTGCATTTTTAATTCCACTATCCCAAAAACCACAGTTTTATGTTTCTAAATTTGATTTTAATTCCAAGCTAATGAACTTTTAACCCATTTTAGGGTATGGACATATTTTGGGATAAATAGCATGATGTTTTTTATACAGCAGGTTGGCTTTGACAATCTGTTCTAATTTTTTTTTTACCTGTAAAGCAGATGCTTTTGTTGTTGGTGGCGGTGGTAATTGTGTTTCTGTTGTTCAGTATCCACTGTCAGGTGATTTATATATATTGATAACACTGAAACTTGTTACAGTTTTTATGTGCCATGTTCTGTGCTGTACTTTCCATGACCCAGAGAAGTTATATATAACTTGGTCAAACAGTGAGTAAATTGTAGAGTTGGGATTCAAACATAGGTAGTCTGGCTTTCAACAATTATGCTATTCTAATCTGTTTTATGTCTCATTTAATCATTCTAGGTAGAATTATCCCCCTTTTGCAAATAAGGAACCTAAAGCTCAGATAGAGTCTGTCCTTTGCCCATTGACTCACAGTGCAGGAATGACAGAGCTGGCATTTGAAACAAGCTGTTTGACTTCAAAGTGTATTTTCTATGTTACCTTAGTTATTTTTACTTCAACCTTCTCATCATATTCCCTCCTCTTAATTACTTTTGTGTATTCAAACATAGTTTTTATTAGAAATTTTGGGAAAATGATTTGTATCGTGATTTTCACTTATGATTTGGAGAGAAGTATACTGAAAAGATAATTGAACTAAGTGTCAGGAGACCTGCATTCTCCTATCTCTGATTCTGGCTATATGCCATTGGACAAATTACCTCTGAAAGGTCTTATTTATAAAATGAGGATTTGGACTAGATGACTTTAAAGGTTTCTGCAAACACTAAAATCTAATTTTACTAGACACTAAAATCTAATATATATATACACATATATACATATATGGTCAAATGTGTGTGTGTGTGTGTGTGTGTGTGTGTGTGTGTGTATGTGTATATATATATTTTTTTTTTCCCTTTTTTTCCCCCCCTGAGTTGGAGTCTCACTCTGTTGCCTAGGCTGGAGTGCAGTGACATGTTCATGGCCACCACAGCCTCAACCTACTAGGTTGATTCTTCTGCCTTAGCCTTCCAAGTAACTGGGACTACGGGCATGTGCCACCACACCAGGCTAATTTTTTAATTTATTGTAGAGATAAGTTCTCACCAAGTTGCCTAGGCTGGTCTCAAACCCCTGGGCTCAGGTAATCCCCTAGCCTCGCCCTCCCAAAGTGTTGGGATTATAGGCATGAGCCACTGCGCCCAGCAACTATATTTTGATTTAATGTTTACATCTGTTCTTTTTAGCATAAATACAACTTTATCTATCACCTGTATTTCAGCCCATTAAATACTACTTTTTATTAACATTAGAGGTCAAGAAGCTCTGATTTTATTCTTTACTTGCACTATTACATCTGATGTTGAAATTCAATAATGGGAAGAAATTCCACATAAAGAAGTAATTAATCATATTACAAGGACAGCCTTTCTTTTAAACTGCCATAAGAGTCTCATAGTTTTTACAGAGAGAATAATTCTAGAAATCTAAAATTATAAAAGAAAATAAACCATTTCAAAACAAAATGAGTTCACCAAAGAAGACAGGAGTAAGCAATGGCAGCCTTCAAATAGCTTGCAATTTCGTAATTACACGGCAACACTATTAGCAATAATAATGATAAGTAACATTTATTGGGAATTAATTTTATGCTACTATATTGTGCAAAGCATTATATATATATTGCTTTATTTAATACTCATGAAAACACTCTGGTAGGTACTATTATTATCTCCATTTTACATATTAGGAAGTAGAGAAGTAATGAGGTTAAGCAACTTCTTCTAAAGTTACTTGTTGATAAGTGGTGAAGTTGAGATAAAAACCTATAGAATACTTAAGAGATTTTTTTCATGTTTGCAAAACAGAATAATTTACCTTTGATAAAGCTTAATGATGAAAGTTGATTTAAACATGAAACTTTTAGAAAGTTTCCAAGTCCTCAGATTTGATCACTGCCAGTTACATATTTTATTGATACAAAACAAGTAATAACTATTGGAATACTTTATAACATCATTTATTTTTTGAAGTGTTAATAGATGCATTATAAATTTTAGAAAAAACGTTCTTTGAAGTTTGGGATGTGGATGGGTAAGAGCATGTGTGTACGTGTGCATGCACATGTATGTGCATGGATTGGTGGCTGTAGATTAGGTTAATTAGCTATCCTATTTTGCCCAGGCTCAGGTGTCTGGGTCATGGAACTTTCAGTGCTAAAACTAGGAAAGTCCTGGGTAGACTAGAGCAAATATGTATGTATATATTCACATATACATGTATGTGTCTGTGTGTGTGTAAAGTATTGGTAGTGGTTGGGCTACAGAGAAGTCAGATCTTGCAGAGTAAAACTGCTATGAATTCAATGCTTGGACTGATATTTGTCTGTTTTATTAGCAGAAAGCTTAGTCTCCTGTGTTTTCCCCATTTCAGATAACCTTTTCTTGTCATCTAAGAAATTAATTTCTTTGTTGGAATCATTGCAAGTAAACTTGATAGCTGGAATGCTGTTATTGAGGCAGCTTACACAGTGATTTGCTAAGTACAGCCTCTTCATAAAAGGTGAAGCAGAAGTCAATTTATTGATCACTACCAGGAACCTGTTGAACTACTTGATTTTTTCTCCATCTTATAAAATGCACTCTTTTTATTTCTCTTTATACCTTAGTATTTGGTTGTCTTCTTTGAAAGCATATTTGACATATATTTTCACATTTTATAAACTTTTTTGTATTTGCTTTTTTCTACCACAGAGTTGGAACTGTCTAAAACTTTTTTTGGGGGGGGGAGCTGAGCCACATGAAATTATCAAGATTTAACAGTTTTTTTTCCCCACAGAAATGATAATTTCATATGATTCAACTAATAGTTAATTCAACTTCTGTATATTTAGAAATATTAGGCTACTGATTTAAATCTGTGTGTGGAGTATTCCATTGAAACCCTGGTTAATGTTAGAGAAGAACTGAGATGGACTGGGCAAATTATTTTACGCTGTCCATTTGCTTAAAATATATTTTAAAAGGTATAACTCATGGAAAAACTGAGTACTGCACAGCCATTAAATGTTGATTAGGCATTTTAAAATTTATTTTAATCAAAAGTTTAGACCACATTTAACCATTTTTCTTTCTCAGAATTTTGACCTATTATACTAAATTTAAGTTATAGAGGGTAATATAAATGTTCATTTTGGGTAAAGAATGCTCTTTTCAGACGGGCTCGGTGGCTCAGCCTGTAATCCCGTGCCTTTGGGAGGCTGAGGTGAGTGGATTGCTTGAGCCTGTGGGTTCGAGACCCACCTGGGTAACTTGGCGAGACCTCATCTCTACAATAAATCAAAATGAGCCGGGCGTGGTAGCGCGTGCCTGTAGTTCCAGCTACTCAGAAGACTGAGGCGGAAGGATCGCTGGAGCCCAGCAGGTCGAGCCTGCGGTGGTCGGGAGCGGCCACTGCACTCCAGTCTGGGTGACAGAGTGAGACTCCAACTCAAAAAAAAAAAGAATGCTCCTTTCGTGGAATCAGAAATAAAATTGTTGCTGTGTTATTAATAGGAACAAATACTGATCAATAAGATAATTTTCTTTGCCTTTTGGATGTTCAGTTGGAAGTGGAATTTGCTTTTGTGGATAATTTAGGGACCTAGATCAAATATAATTTTTTTCTAAGAAATATAGCACTTACTACATGTTTCGGCCATATATGCTGTCATCATTTTGGAATTCTTGTGGTATGTATAAAATTGCAAATGTTAATATTTGATATTAAAAACTTTTTTCTTCTCTTGTTTCATTAATCCCACATGGTGTATAACACTAGGCCCACAAAAAAGAAGGGATTTCTTAACATGGTTCTTTGTTGTGGATTCAGTGGTTGTGGGTACAGCTGATGCTGAGAATTTTGACTTAACACCAAGAGCCTACCTTATAGAAATAATAACCATTATAGAATTTTGAGTAATTAGCTATAGCTTAAAAACTTTTGTGTCTTTTAACTCTAATAGTGACCTGAGAGATAGATATATCTTATAGCAGTGTACAGCAAAATTGGAGTCCATACCTGGGTCCATCCTTTTTTTCCATCATGATCTTTCTTATATACTTTTGGCAAGTGTCTTAGTATATCTCTTGATCTGCTTCTGTCATCAGTATCAAATATTTCGAGTACTTATTATTGAGATATACTCAATCTTATATATTTTTCACAAACTACTTTTTGGCCATTAAAGAATATGCATGAGTTGTGGTTTGATAGATCTTTTCCAAAACAAATCACTATGATTATCAGGGCTATTTAAAAATACTTTCCTAAGTTATTAGAATATAAATAATTATTATCCTTATAAACTATATTATGAAATAATAGACTCACATATAATGAAACATATTCCATTGCTCTAATGTGTCTAATTTGAGTTTATCCTTAAACACTTTAGCTTGGAAAGCTGAAAAACAAGTAAATGTGAAGTTGGGATGATCTTGATCAAATGAGAATTTGATATTATGACTTTTCTTGAACACTAAATTCATGGGGCAGTTGACTAGAGGACATGCTGTTTCTTTGATCACAAAGATTCACATATTGTAATTATATGGTTTAATGAATTTTTATAACCTAAGTATACCTATGTAGCTAGCATCTTGATCAAGAAGCAGAACATTACTGGCACTCTGGGATCCCTCTTAGTGCTTATTCTAAACTAAATATTAGGCTTTATCTTCCCACTTGAATTTTGGTTGAGTATTATATAGTTATCTAGATTCAAAAACTGTCTGAGGAGCAAGACTACATTTGTGCAAATTACCCAGGTAGTTGTATTATTTTCATATTTGGCATACTAGCGATGGCAAACTAATATTCAATTTATTTCTACAGAATTCTAAATGTTTAGAGTTTTCTTAGTTGTCTTTGGGATTGCTGAATAAAGACTTCGACTATTTTGTGAGTGTGATCCTGATTTTTCTGATTAACTGCATTGCTTGGACAGTAACTGACATTCAAAGCTGATTTGATTGGCCCCTAAGTTTCTCTGTTTTGAGCATCTGGGATTACAAAACTCAATCATATGCAGATAATTTTCCATTCAGACTGACAGTTCTGCCAGGTCAGTTGGTGCAATTATCACACATCCTCCAGGGGCATTGTTATTGCCACCTCCCCTTCCCCCCTCCTTTGAAATGTAGGTAGAAGCTGTGATCTCTGAAGGTGATAAGCTTTCGGAACATCAATCGGCTACCTCCACTTGTCTTTAGTTTCTCTATTGAGTTTCCATCCATGTGTGCTGAGCTGTTCCAGTCATAGCCTCAAACTCAGTGTTTTTCACTAATGTTTTGTCAGAGAAAGGTCTGTCCTCTTTGGTGAGATGAAATGAGTAATAGTCCTTCAACACTATTGGCAAGTGACTTTCACGGTCCATGTCAGATCTAATGAGCTATAGCTGCCTGCTTGGAAAATTTAGCTTTTGATTATCTGGAAGGATCCCCAGAATATGGACTTCAGTTTCTCTGTGCATTAAAACAACAATAACAACATAATTTTGAGAAACTTATAAATACTGTGTTATACATTGCTTTGTAAGCTGTTTTGCAACCTAACATTCAAATATTTCCAGTTTCTACTGCAATAATTACTTTTTGCAGAACCCTAGAAAATGCAGAAACCTAGAAAATATATACTATTTGACAAAGATAATTTTGCATCAGGAACTGAATTTATGGCATACTTGTTCTACAAGGGCAGTTGTGCATTCATATTTAAGAGCAAGGAAATAATATAAAACTGCACACTACAGTGTGGATTATGTATATTGATCTTTTCTTGGACCATCAACTTCTTTTTGTGTATACAACTAGGCATACCATGATATGGGAATATATTGTACTACCTGAAAGTATGTAACAGACTATGATAGATTTGTGGTTCAGTGAAAGAATACAGTATGTTACACCCAAGGATCAGTATTGCAACCTCAGTTATTTCTGTTTTTCTAAGAATGGAGAGTGATCTCTTTCAGTTTTCATGTAGAAAAGTAACTAGAATATTGTGCCTAAACTCTTATGAGGGAAGTGTTCTATCTCAAGGTGGAAGAAAAAATCCTGTTTATGGTTTTAGATAATAGTATTTTATTAATTTAACTAAATTACTTTAATGTATCAGCTTCAAGAAAGTGTTCTCTTAAAATGATTTGATCATTATTAGAGGGAACACTTAGGGGCTATATAGGTGATTATTTTCATATGAACTGTAAGAGTGCTTCCAGCCAAACATTGCCTGACCTTCTAATTTGTAAGCAAAACTGCCTAGTGACCTCTGATAGCCAGTTTATACTTTGCTATGGTGTTTAGGAAAAGGGGTCTATCATTGCTCTTGAGAAAGGGAATTCAAGGAAAAAGAAATGCAAAGAGAGAAGTCATTCAGTATCATATCATATATCAGCGGAGTCACTGTTGAGCATTGTAATAGTTATAAAATAGAGCAAAATTCTACTAATGTGTGAACTTTCACATTTGCAAGTAGAGACCAGTTCTTTGAATTTAAAATAAGAATATAGATTCAAGAAGGCATGAATTCACTACAGCATGGAGTGATTTCAGGCATATAGAGAATCCACAAACAATACAGAACAAGGGTAAAAAAACGTGAGCCTCTAAAACAGGATCAAGATGAGAATGTTTCTCTTATCCATACTTATTCTCTAGTAAGAAGCATTGGAAGTTAACATCAGAATCCCATTCTATATTAATTATAATTTATTGAATAAGTTTTCTGCATATGTATATTAATTGATTAGTTAGCTAAAAAACAACAAAAAAGGAAAAGAATAGAAAGTTGTTATTGTTCCAAGGGCAGAATCTGTGAAAAGCTAAGGTAGATAGAAGAACAAGGAGGAAGGTAGTAGATATTAAGGCATCTTCACTAAGATCATCAATTGCATAAGGCTCCTTGTTTTTCTCTCATTTGATCTTGATATTTAGCCAGATCCTTCTCTCGTTATCTTCTTTTGGTGACCCAATTTATTTTATAGCTTTATTAAGATATAATTCACATACCATATGATTCACCCATTTAAAATGTACTATGCAGTGATTTTTCATCTATTTACAACGTTGTGCAACTATCACCACTATCAATTTTAAGACATTTTCATTACCCCCAAAATAAACCCCATACTCATTAGCAGTCACTCTTTATTCTCCCCCAAATGCTCTAGCCCTAAGCAATCACTAATTCATGTAATCCAATTTTAAAAGTTGTGGATTTAGGATTCCCGCTGTCTTCCAAGGATATTCTACCTCAAACAATTTGATTGATTATACAGGTACAATCAGAACTGTGACTACTCCCTTTTTTTGATACAAATCTTGTAAATAAAAGGGAGTGACATATTACTTTATTCTTAGATATATCTAATTATGTATAGCTTCTTAAACATGATTTTAAAAAGGCTGTTTGTATTATAGATATAGACCTGTTAAATATACCCCCTCCCTCACCTCTGACTGTGAACCATAACTTAAAGATTCAGAATATTGATCTTGTCTGAGTCTTAGAGTTTTTGGACTAAGAGAGTCTAACTCATTCTGATTGCACTCACAAGACTAATGTGTATAACTCAGAAAACAAGTTATTCAATATAATTTAATCCCAGGGGATTAGACATTGCATCCTCTAAACAATATATTCTCTTCCTATAAGTAAGCCATAGGGCAAGCCAAAATATTGTCAGTAAATTGTCTCGTACGTATGGAACCAGAACAAGGGGGCTAATTATATAGTTCACACTGAAAGGCTCCACTCACTCTCTTTCTCTCTCCCTCTCTCTTTTTTTTTTTTTGAGTCAAAGTCGCACTGTTGTCCAGGCTGGAGTGCAGTGGCACACTCATGGCCACTGCAGCATCAACCTGCTAGGCTCAGGTGATCCTTCCACCCCAGCCTTCGATGTAGCTGGAACTACAGGCATGCGTCACCGTACTCAGCTAATTTTTTGATTTATTGTAAAGATGCGGCCTCACCAAGTTGCCCAGGCTGGTCTCGAACCCCTGGGTTCAGGTAATCCTCTTGCCTCTGCGCCACCATACCTGGCCTTGCTGTACTCTCTTAAAGTCAGATTGTGATAGTCTGAATAATGGTCCCTCCTTTGGTGTTTTTTGTTTGTTTTTTTTTTGAGTTGGAGTCTCTCTCTGTCGCCCAGACTGGAGTGCAGTGGCCGCTCCCGGCCACCGCAGCCTCTACCAGCTGGACTTCGGCAATCTTTCCGCCTCAGCCTTTCAAGTAGCTGGAACTACAGGCGCACCCTACCACGCCCGGCTAATTTTTGATTTATTGTAGAGATGAGGTCTTGCCAAGTTGCCCAGGCGGGTCTCAAACCCGTGGGCTCAGGCAATCCACTCACCTCAGCCTCCCAAAGCGCGGGATTACAGGCTGAGCCACCGAGCCCGGCTTCCTTTGGTGTTTATATCCTAATTCCCAGATGCTTTCATCTTGTATAGCAAGAAGAACTTTGTATGTGATTAAGTCCGGGAACTTGAGATGGGGAGATTATGGTGGGCTATCTGAGAAGGCCCTATCTTGTCATATGGGTCCTTATACTTGGAGAACCTTTTTATGATGAAAGGGAGATGGGACTATGGAAGAACCAGCAACAAAACAGCATGAGAAGGATTCAACTGACTATTGCTAGCTTTAAAGATGGGGAAAGGAGCCATGAGCCAAGGAATGCTGGAGGCCTCTGGAAGCTGGAGAAGAAAAGAAAGGAGATTCTACTCTAGTGCCCTCAGAAAGGAATGCAGCTCTGCTGATAACTTGATCTTAGCCCAGTGAGACTCATTTTAGATGTCTGAGCCAAAATACTCTAAGATAATATGTTTGTATTATTTTAAGTTACTAAGTTTGTGGTAATTTGTTAGAGCAGCAGTAGAAAAACTGATCTACAGATGTCTAGATTTCCTGTATGGATCCAGCTGGTAAGTCTCAGGCAAGCACATACTCTTCTAGAACAGTGTGCATGAGTGAGTCTTACCTGTGTTTGTCTCCGTGGCTCTCCTTTCTCTCTGTTTCAGGTACTTTTTTCAAAACCCTTTGTTGAAAGACTTTCTTTCATTAAAACATATTTAATAACAATGTGGACTTGAAAGTTAGATGAACCTAGTTTTGAATTCTGGCTTTGCCATTTTACTGAGCTAGCTATCATTGGATGATAACTAATCTAAGCCTTGGGTTTTTTGTGAACAAAATAGAACTAATAATACCTACACTTCAGTTTTGTTTTGAAGATAAAATGAGACAATATATGTGAAGTGACATAATGCTTGGTATATGGTGAGCACCACATAAATGATGACTGTTATTATCTCTCTCTTTTTTTTTTTTTTGAGTTGAAGTCTCACTCTGTCACTCAGACTGGAGTGCAGTGGCCGCTCCCTGCCACTGCAGCCTCGACT
>NW_007252926.1:107854-122766 GCF_000164805.1 Carlito syrichta
ACTGAGAACTAAAGTAGAAGCAGAAGGTCCAGCATTTCTTACAATTACATCTGCATTTTGCAAAATACTTAGTGTGAGGTCATCACTCAATTTACATAGGCAGGGCAGAAATTTTTTATCCTATAGATGCAGGGGGAATGGCTTGGCTCCGGCGATCCTTCCGCCTCAGCCTTCCGGGTTGCCAGAACTAATGGCGCGCGTTACCACGCCCGTCATTTTTTTTTTTTTTTGATTTATTGTAGAGATGAGATCTCGCCAAGTTGCCCAAGCGGGTCTTGAACCCGCGGGCTCAGGCAGTCCGCTCATCTCGGCCTCCCAAAGCGCTGGGATTACAGGCCGAGCCACCGAGCCCGGCCTATTATATCTCTTAAAGGCTAAAAAAGTGGCGCATTCTTACTGTTGCTCAGATATAAATATATTAAGAGCTATTGGTACTACTATTGTGTTTCGGAGAGTATTCCATAAAATTTTATTTGTAACCTTCTGGCTGCTGATATTGGGCCTTATTACCAAAAGGCTTATTTTTTGAAGCTTTAGTGGGTAGGCTAAAACTACCTTTGGTTTAGAGCGCAACATGTAACACCTTTTAACATTTCCTTTCTTCTTAGAGCTAATGTGCAATAGAATGCATTAAAGAAAACCTGGAATTCTGTTTTTACAATTTAAAAAATTCCTAAAGACTGGAATTGTTCTTCAATTTTTAAAAATCCCTAATACTTGGTAAATGGCTGGCATATAACATGTAGCAATAAATGTTTACTGAACTGAACTAAACTGAGTTCTAAGCAGTTATTCTTTCACAACCTATTTTGAATTCATCCCTTTTGTTACTACCCTAATTTAGGCCCTTAGTTTTTGTGCGTAGTCTATTACAGCATTTTTTGAAATGCTGTTCTTTATGCTACTTATCTTTTCTCTCTTTAACTGATCTTCTGCCGTGCCACCAGACTAGGCAAAGACTACTGTACATTATTTCTTCTCCTACTTAGTCTTCTATACATTTGTCCATTGCGTATTGGATAATTGCATAATAGTCATGTTATTTAATCCATTTCTTCCCAACTTTTTGCAGCATGGCACACTGAGAAAATATGTGTGTGGTACATTGGGGTAGCAAGGCCAGCCATCTTATGGCTGGAGGTTTGGACTCCAGGGGCTGAGGGATCACTATCTCAGTACACTTGTCACCCAATTTAGGCACATCCTCTGGGGATCTCTGCTTAATCTAGCATTTGAAACTGGTTGCTATTGGAATTCATTCTATCTTTTCCATAGATATCTATCTAATAAACTTCTTCTATGTGCCTTCTAAGCTCTGGGGAAAGAAATTGAGAGCACCAATGCAATTGTTCTCCTACAGGAAATCTTGATTTAGACAGACATACCTGTATAATGGCATCCAAATGGGCCACTGTATTCCTCTTATACTTTTGCTCATGTATTTTGCTGTTTTGAATAACATGTACTTCCTTCATCATCATCTGACTGAATTTTCATATGGTCTTCTTCATGATGCTATCCCTAATACAGTTGAAATATGATTGACTGAGTGCAGTGGCTCACTCTTGCAATAACAGCACTTTGGGAGGCCAAAGCAGGAGGTTCGCTTGAAGCCAGGAGTTCAAGACCAGCCTGGGTAACATAGCAAGACTGTGTCTACCAAAACAAAAAGTAGTTTTACATGTTATTCATTCCTATTTCATTACACCACTAACTCATTCCATTTGTTGCCCTCTGTAAAGCCTGAATTCTTTCTTTCTTTCTTTCTTTCTTTTTTTTTTTTTTTTGAGTTGGAGTCTCACTCTGTCACCCAGACTGGAGTGCAGTGGCCGGGATCTCCTGGCCACCGCAGCCTCGACCTGCTGGGCTCTGGCAATCCTTCTGCCTCAGACTTCCAAGTAGCTGGAACTGCAGGCGCGCGCTACCACGCCCGGCTAATTTTTGATTTATTGTAGAGATGAGGTCTCGCCAAGTTGCCCAGGTGGGTCTCGAACCCGCGGGCTCAGGCAATCCACTCACCTCGGCCTCCCAAAGGCGCAGAGAATTCTTTCTTTATATTAATTCTCATTACATTACTTTCCAGTTTATATTTGTCATTTTTTTCTTTATACATGTACCTATTGTTCTTTTTATGCTTATGACTATTCATCTCCCTGTGACTTTATATTATATAAATTCTGAGAAATATTTAATACTTTTACAATAAATATAATATTAATTGCACAGATATATTATCAAGTAATATCAAATGTTTTTCTAGTTCATGCTTGGACCAGCATTATTCAAATAGTAAATACATGTATTTAATGTATTTATTCTTCATAATAGCCCTATAAGTATAAAGTATTGTTATATTTTCATTTCCAGTTAATGCAGGCAGGCTTGACACATGGGCTTATGTTGATAACCATTTTGTTTTACTGTGCTATGACAAAACAAGTTATATATGTATGAGCAGACCAGGAGCTACTAACACTTAATGCTAAGCATTCCCTTTAAGGTAAGATAGTCTATATTATAGGGGTGAAAGAAGAAGTTGTAGTTATAAGGAATATACAATCCAGAGGCTATAGTGATATGTAATCAGTAAGTGGTCTGTATTATAAAAATCAAAAATTATCTAAGGCCGGGCGTGGTGGCTCAAGCCTATAATCTCAGAACTTTGGGAGGCAGAGGCAAGAGGATTACCTGAGCTCAGGGATTCGAGATCAGCCTGGACAACTTGGTGAGACCTCATATCGACAAAAAAAAAAATTAGCTGGGCGTGTTGGCGCATGCCTGTAGTTCCAGCTCCTTGGGAGTCTGAGCGGGAAGGATCACCTGAGCCCAGCAGTCTGAGTGGCGGTGAGTGTGGTAGTGAGCATGGCAGTGAGTGTGCCGCTGCACTCCAGCCTGGGCAACAGAGTGAGACTCTGACTCAAAAAAAAAAAGAATATTGTTTGTGTGTCATCTACTATATGAGACAATGGGCCAAGAGATGAACTGGGTACTTTGCATACATTATCTCATTGAAGACTTAAAATAACACTCTTGAGTAGTTACTATTCCTGTTTTTATAGATGAGGAGAAAGAATCTCAGATATTTTAAGTAACTTGCCAAAGAGTTTACTGAGCTAGGAAGTGGCAGAGATG
The DNA here is from genome assembly GCF_000164805.1 of Carlito syrichta. Classification (NCBI taxonomy): domain Eukaryota; kingdom Metazoa; phylum Chordata; class Mammalia; order Primates; family Tarsiidae; genus Carlito; species Carlito syrichta. The sequence goes on from NW_007252926.1 coordinate 110,987, forward strand.
AAGTTGGAACCTGTTCATGTCTGCCCTTTTTTTAAAAAAAAAATTGTTTTATACTGCCTCTCAGACAATAGAATACTCTTGTAGAAGGGCAGGTTACAGGCTGTTGCTAGAATGTAGTTAGATATGTGCTTAATTTTGGAAAATAGTATTGTGGTAATGCTAATTTGGCCTTCAGATTAAAGTTTTCAGGAAAGAGTATAGCTAATATTTGGAATAAACTAAGTAAAAGCAATGTTTATTGTTGCTAAACATTGTTGTGATTTTGGCTTTTTCTCTTTTGTGCATCAGCTATATCTTCTGCAACATATATGTGGTTAATAGACATCTATTTATAGCCAAAGATGTTTTATGATGTTGGGAGTAGTGTTTGGACTCTGGAAGTAAGTACTGCATAAACACTACTTTTTAGTTCTTAGTCTGAACGTTGACATTAGACACCACCATGTTTTTCCTTTATAGAATCACATTTTTACTTTGCTTTGTCTTTTTTTTCTGACACAAAGAAATTTGTTCAAAGGGAACTGATTGTGAAGATGACAACTCTTCATTGTATCTCAATGGCTTAGACTCCACATGTGATTTCTTCTGTCTTTAATTAAACTTATTTTTTTTTCAGTGTTGTAGCTGGGAGCACTGTGTTGACACAACTCACTCTTGTACAGAACAGATTAAAATGTCAGTGTTCTGATGTTCTCATCTGTGGGAAAAAGAAAATATTTGGGGTATTTTATTTATAACTTTTAAAAGACTCCTCTGTGGAAAAAGATTACTTGTAAGATGGAAAACCATTTGACAATTAAAGGGACAGAACTCTGTTTAATATTAGTCTAACAAAAAAGGGGGAAAAGTGTGAAAGCTTACTAAAACCCTTTTCTATGGATTTAGAACATATCTTTCTGTTTTTTTCTTAATTTTCACTTCATTTTATCTTTTAATTCCGTGGTGTTCTTGATGCTGTGTATGCAGAATATTGATAGTTTTCACAAAAGGCAGTTAGTCAGTCATAATAGTAAACACATATATTATGTGGAAGAGGAATACTAGTCGGGAAATATAGTTAGTGTATTGAGCCTTTAACCTTCAAATCATGTCTGAATTGTATCTATTTTTACAATGGATCATTAACATTTGCTAGGTATTTATTGGTAAATAGGCCAGCAAATTCACCATGCCACAGTATGAGACCCGTTTCTGGCTTTCAGGCAGTGGCAGGGTATACGCCATGTAAATTAGCACTGGGTGCCATGCAGATTTTAGAAGTCACAGTAAACAGATGAGCTTGCTGCCTATTAAGGCAGGGCCTTAATGATAGGAGCTAAGATTTAAGGGACATTTACAATGTATCTGGAATGTTTGTGTCTATATATATTGATTGTCTAATCCTCACAACTCTGAGTAGATAATATTATTTCCATTTTACTGATGGGGAAACTGAGGTCTATAAATGTAAAGTAACTTGTCCAAGACAACATAGAGAGTGGAAAAATAGGACTTGCATCCAGAGGACCTGGTTTAATAGCCAGTTCTATTAGACGGTTTCTGAAGGTTTATTAACTTTTGGTATTGTACCATTGGGAGCTTTTACTCTTTGGTGATATTATTAACCAACATGTAATATTGGGTAGATGAAGAAGATAAATATTAAACTGACAAGAAAAAGTTTTTCTTATGTTCATATGGTAGGTAGTAGCCAGGCAAAGTGCCTAGTCTTCTTTGGGCAAATATTATTAACCAACATGTAATATTGGGTAGATGAAGAAGATAAATATTAAATTAACAAAGAAAATTTTTCTTATGTTCATATGGTAGGTGGTGGCCAGGCAAAGTGCTATGCTAGTCTTCTTTGGGCATATTTTAATTGGCAAAGAAAGGAATTACGAATTGTTCTGCTTTGCTCATATAAAGGCAAAAGGTAGCTTTCTACAAAGGCAGTCATAAGCCATTTCAAGTGCCCATTCCATACTTCTGGTTTTGGAAGTTAGCTGGCCCCTAGCAGAGCATCTGCCTTTCAGACCTTATTTAGAGATTTGCTTTATTTGAGTTGTCCCTTGGGTTAACAGCTGTGGAATCTGCATTGCTTTGGCATTGCTCCCTTCTATGTAAATTACAGATGTTCTCTAATTCCATTTTGGACTGCTTTTAGGAAAAGGGGGAAGAGAAAAAGCTTTTCTCTTTCTTTTCAAAGGACTCTACCAGAGGTTCTAAGTAGGAAGAAATATATTTACTGAATTTTTTCCTTTTATGTTTCCCTTCAATCTTTGAAACTACTTTCTGCAGCCTTGCTGCTGTGGGATCAATTTGTTGGCAAGGGTTATTCAAACATGAGCAGAATTTGTGTCCTCTTTAGATTAAAGTGCTACAGCCAACAATAACAATTTTCTTTGTGTGGGAACTAGTGCTCTATATGCAAGTCAGACTATACTCGGTGGTCTGTAAATTACTCTAGATTAAAAACATGCATTTGAGGGCAGAAGGCGTCTTTTCCCAGGTTTTATTTGTTTTCATTTTCAGTCTTTTTGGGACTTAAAAAAAAATTACCTGTTGCTTTTAAATAGAAGTTGTTCTAGAAGTATTTATTTTACCTTTTAATTTGGGGATGGGAAGTTGATTACTTGAAATGAGACATATAATAGAGTTTTTAAAAGAGTAACATTTAGCTGGGTGTGGTGGCTCACACCTATAATCCCAGCAATCTGGGAGACCAGGTGAGGGGATTACCTGAGCCCATGGGTTTGAGACCAGCCTGGGCAACTTGGTAAGACCTCATCTCTACAATAAATCCCAAAATTAGCCAGACATGGTGGCATATGCCTGTAGTTCCAGCTACTTGGAAGGCTGAGGTGGAAGGATCGCCTGAGTCCAGCAGTTCGAGACTGTGGTAGCTGTGAGCGTGCCACTGCACTCCAGCCTGGGCAACAGAGTGAGACTCCAACTCAAAAAATAAATAAATAATAAAAATAAAATAAAAAGTAACATTTATATTCAGGTATAGCTTATAAACAGATACAGAAATTTGAATTGTATGGCTTAATACATGTTTGTATATATGTAACTCAGTTTTTACTTATCCCCTTCCATTTTATTTCACTTTTACTCATTTATCTTGTATGACTGCAGAGACAAATCACAGAATCTTGAAGATTGGTATTTAGATTTATGGATTTCAGCCTCAGTTGAACCTGTCAATTGAACACAGAGTCAGTTTTTCTCTGACTTCCCCATTCAGCTTCCTCTTCCATTTTCTCAATAGTTATTTCAAATCTTTGTCACTATCTCCAGGGCTTCTTTCTTACTATTTCCATATTAGCTTTTAACTGATGGCTTACCTCTTATTTCATCAAGAAAGTAGAGGCAATCAGGAGGGAACTCCCTTTTCCTGCTAGCTATCCTGTTGCTCCTCAATATTTAAAAACAGTATCTCCTAACTATCCTTTCCTCTCTCTTATTAAAACTCTGCTTTCATCCCCTTCTATCTTCTAAGTGACTGATATCGGTTTATCGCTTTTTCCCTGTAGCCTTATGTATTGACTTACTCTTCTCAGTATATATACATGACCTCAACTAAAAAAATAAAAACAATGGCTAGGCTCGGTGGCTCATGCCTCTAATCCTTGTACTTTGGAAAGCTAAGTCAGGAAGAGCACCTAAGCATAGGAGTTTGAGTCCAGCTTGGGCAACATAGTGAGACTCCATCTCTTAAATAAATAAATAAAAAACAAAATAATTCAAAGTTTACTCTTGACCCTGTGCCACCCTCTAGTTACTATTCCCACTTTCTCTTTCTCCTTCACCTCAAGGTCAAGCTTCTTATTTATTTATTTGATTCGGAGTCTCTGTTGCCCAAGCTGGAGTGCAGTGGTGTGCTCATGGCCACCACAGCCTCAACCTGCTGGGCTCAGGTAATCCTTCTTCCTCAGCCTTCTGAGTAGCTGGAACTATAGGTGCGCGCCATCATGCCGAGCTAATTTTTTGATTTATTGTAGAGATGAGGTCTTGCCGCGTTGCCTAGGCTGGTCTTCAACCCTGGGCTCAGGCAGTCCTCTTGCCTTGGCCTCCCAAAGTGCTGGAATAACAGGCATGGCACAAGGTCAAGAGTCTTAACTCGCTGTTTTCACTTCCTCATTTCTCACTTACTCTTCCTAAATTTACTCTGTTGAAACTGCTTTTGTCAAAATCAGTACTTTTTTGCCCTTCTTGAAATTCCTTCCTTGACGTCATTTTCTCTGTTTTTTTTTTTTCTTCTTCTTCCTCTGTAATCCTTCCTCAGATTCTTTTTGTGAGCTTCAGTTACTCTGCCCATCCTTAAATGTAGGACCTTTCCAGGAATCTATCTTTGTATGGATTTATTCCTATTTTATTTTATTTTAGTTAATGCTTCTATAAGCAATCTGGTCACAAAGTTTGATTACTATCTGTGACTTCTATCTCATGATGCTTACTAACTCTTCTGAAACTCTTTTGATCTCCAACTTCATAGAATCAACTTTCCATCTCACAATGGTATTTGGATATGTTATAGGCATGTATGAAAAACTGACATCATTTTCTTCCCTCAGCATATCCCTTTCCAAAACTAAATCTATTTCCCTTATTGTATTCTTGATCCTGTTAGGTGGTACCTTTTTTACCAAGTACTATGTTCTGGGGATATAGAGCTACAAAGGCATTATAAGATAAGACTTCTATCTTCAATCACAGAGACTGATGGGGGAGACAGAAACATGAACAGAGAATTATATTATCTTACATTATAGTAAATACAAAGATAAAGGTATGTGCCACGTGCATTTGTAACACAAAAGACATTGAACTCAAATTGTGGATTCAGAAAAAGTTCAGGAAAAGTTGATGCCTGAGTGGAGTCCTCAGAAGTAGGGGCTTGCTATACTCCTCCCTTTCCCCTTTTCTTTTTTCTCTATGTTTGCTGAGTTCCATTAATTCTAGACTCTTAATATCTTCCAAATTTGTTATATCTTTTCCATCACATTTGTTACTGCTTTAGTTCAGGCATCCTTGGATTACTCTAGCAGCTTTCTCCTAATAGCCTTCCTTTCTCCATTCATATTATTTCCCCTAATCTATTATCCACATTGATATTACAGTAATTTTTATTTAAAAAACACCGTCTGATCATGTACTTCACAGGTTTAAATCTTTCAATGACTTCCCATTGCTTTAGAAATGTAACTCTTTTTAGTATTGTATATTGGTCCCTTTGAGTGCTGGACCTGCCTCTTGCCTCATCTTGTTGTTGTTTTAATAGCTTTATTGAGATATCATTCATATGCCATACAGTTGACCCATTTAAGGTATTTGCTTCAAAGGTTTTTAATATAGGCACAGAACTGTGGCTGGGCGTAGTAGCTCATACCTGTAATCCCAACACTGAGGAGTTGAGGTAGAGGATCACTTGAGACCAATGTTCCAAAAGCAGCCTGGGTAACATAGCGAGACCCCCCAGCTCTACAACAAATCTAAAAATTAGCCAAGCGTGGTGGTGCACACCTATAGTGTCATCTACTGAGGAGGCTAAGGAGGGAGGATTGCTTGAGCCCAGAAGTTTGAGGCTGCAGTAAGTTATGGATTTCGCCACTGCACTCCAGCCTGGGCAACATTAACAAGACCCTGTCTCAAAATAATAATAAGAAGAATAACAATAACAATAATAACAGATCTCAGAGCTATATATTTCTGCTAAGCACTGTTTTAGCTTCATTCTATCAATTTTGCTGTTTTGGTTCGATTTTCATTTATCTAAAGTATTTTATAATTTCCTTTGTTATTTTATCTTTAATTAATTGGCTAATGGTATGTTGTTATTTTTCATATACTTGTGGATATTCCAAATTTCCTTCTGTTACTGGTTTTCAATTTCAGTTTATCTGCATGACTTCAGTCATTTAAAATTTATTGAAAGTGATTTTATAGCCTTATGTATGCCCTATTCTGAAGAATGTTCCATGTACACTTGAGATGAATGTGTATGCTGCGGTTGTTGGCTAGAGTGCTGTATAGATATCTGTTAATTTCTGCGAGTTAGGGTAGTTCAAGTCTCCTATTTCTTGTTGTTCTTCTTCTTAGTTGTCCTATCCATTACTGAAAATGGGGTATTGAAGTCTCCAACTATTATTTTTTTAGTTCTCTTTCTCCCTTTCATTCTGTCATTGCTTTCTTCATATATTTTGTGGTCTATTGCTAGGAGCATATATGTTTAATAATTGTTAAACTTCCTGCTAGTTGTGCATTTTTACCTTAATAAAATGTTCCTCTTCATCTCTAGTAATTTTTTTGTTTTAAAGTCAATTTTGTCTGGTATTAATATAGCCAGTCTAGCTTTTTCATGTTTGTTGTATCTTTTTCCATCCTTTTACTTTCAATTCTTTAAAGTATGTCTCCCTAGAGAATGTATAATTGGATTTTTTTTTTTTAAAGATCTGTTATGGTCTGAGCAACGTTCGGCTGCTCCCCTTGATACCAATAAATCAAAGGAACAGGATACTGGTAGAAAGAAGTTTATTTCTAAGTTTGAATCCAGGGAGCAGAGCCAGACTCGAGATCTTTGTAAAATGGTTCTGCTCACCCTCCAGGCTTTTATAGTTCACTTTTATAAGTCCAGAGTTGTTAGTACCTATACATTAGCCACATGATCAGCAGAGCATTGTATAAAACTTGAGTTTCAGCAACATTTATCAAGAGTGACATTTTTAGGTCCAGACTTCCTGGTGCCAGGTATCAGAGGACCATAGCTTTTATCAGTAGGACCCCGAAGAAGTGTTAATCAAGCATGCCATAGAATAAAGAGAGTTTACAAGACCTAAGACATCTTGCATTATGTAAAAGTCATGCAAGTCATAAAACCTATGATTACATTGATACAAAAGTTATACAAATCACATGGTTTAGGATTACATTGATACTATATTATTCAAACTTATAACCATTCAGTAAAAGGGAGTAAATAGAGATTTGCATCTTTCAGTTGATTGGGCCTAGACTACAGGGAAGTCAAGGATCCCCGGAAGCTACTTACTGGGAATGCATAGGAGATAAGGGAAGCCACCTTTTGTTAGCTCTCAGGAATATTGTTCAGGAATGTACAGGAGTGCTTGAGCCCTTGCCATGCCCTTCTTTAGGGGCTGTGACAATATGGACAGACATAAGGGGGTCTCTTTATCAAATCGAGTTTGACATTCTCTACATTGTCATGTTTTATTCTAATACAATTGTGCTGTAAATTGTTGGTTATGCTTCATTACCTAAATAAACCCCCCTAATACAGTGATGCTCATGGAAGCTTCACATTGAGTACTTTCTGAATTTTTTCTTCTTATCCCTATTCTATCTTTTTGAATGCTGCCATTGTTACAGACCAAAGCTGGTGAGCCTCTCGTATCAGGTAGGTCTTGATTAACAAAAATGTAAGTTATCTAATTAGCTTTGAAATGAGAGAGTTTAATGTTGGTGGTTGGATCATATTCCTTTGAGTCAATAAAGGGTAGCCTATGCATTAGAATTAAGCAGGACTTTTTCCCTTTAGTAGAACTTTTTCTCTACCCCCACCAATGTTAAAGTTATAGTTTTGACTTTGAGTTTGCCAGGAATAACTTTACTTTGCATGAATAATTAACCACATTGAGTAGCAGAGCAAAAAACATAATTTATTTTCACACTGTGATAATAATAGAACTTACTATTTTTGGAGTTCCATATTACTTCCATTGTTGGATATGTCTTAATAAGGGTGTAGCTTCTTCTCATTAAATTCAAGTAACACCAAAGAAACTTGTTTCTGCATGAAGGGGGTTTTACTTATTTTCCAAGCTAAATAATTTTTCAGTACAGAATGTTTAGGTACTTATTTTTCTCCAGACTGTAATCTAGAATCTGTTAGTAGGAAGGTAGAGTGAAGAGTCCCTGCTTTTGTTGATCCTGTGCTTTTCAACCTAAACGGTTTCTTTTTTTGTTTGTTTGTTTGTTTTTTGTTTTTTTTTTTGAGTTGGAGTCTCACTCTGTCGCCCAGACTGGAGTGCAGGGGCCGCTCCTGGCCACCGCAGCCTCAAACCGACAGGCTCCGGCGATCCTTCCGCCTCAGCCTTCCGAGTAGCCGGAATTACAGGCATGCGCTACCACGCCCGGCTGATTTTTTGATTTATTATAGAGATGAGGTCTCGCTGCATAGGTGGGTCTCGAACCCGCGGGCTCAGGCAATCCACTCACCTCAGCCTCCCAAAGGCGCGGGATTACAGGCTGAGCCACCGAGCCCAGCTAACTGTTTCGAAAGGCAAGCTATTTCTCATTTCCATTTTTCTCCCTGTACTCTGAGAATGATAATTATGGATACCACAGCAGTGAGGTAGCCTCAACTTTATTTTTTCATAATTTAAAATTGGGAATTTTGGCTGAGATTTGGTACTGGAAAAGTAAAATGTATGTAAAATAATTGTATAGCCCAGACTTTTTTTGTAGTGACATTTGTAAATGAAGCTAGAAAAGGAGTTTTGAGTAATATTTCCAGGTTTCCACTTAATTTTTGACTGGGAATAGTCAATATTCCATTTCTTTGCATTTCTTAAGTAAATTGGACGAAGAGTTCAAATTATGACCCTTTAGATTGTTTGTGGCTAAGCTATGTATTACTCTCAAATTTAATTGATGGTCTAGGTTCACTGGAATTTGAAGCAAAATTAAAACATTAGAACAATAGATGGCTTCTTAAGCAGTTCTTGTTCTTTTTATTTATGTTGAAAACTATTTAGCATGAAGGAAAAAAAAATCTGGCCAGGCTTGGTGGCTCAGCCTGTAATCCTACCACTTTGTGTGGATTGCCTGAGCCCACGAATTTAAGACCCGCCAGGGCAACTTGGCAAGACCTTGTCTCTACAATAAATAAAAAATTAGCTGGGCGTGGTAGCGCACACCTGTAGTTCCAGCTATTTGAAAGACTTAGGTGGAAGAATTGCTAGAGCTGGCCATGAGTGTGCCACTGTACTCCAGCCTGGGCGACAGAGTGAGTGTGTCACTAAACTCCAGCCTGGGCGACAAAAAAAAAAAAAAAAAAAAAAAATCTCCTGGTAGTCTCTTTGTGCTATCTATCTTGTCTTGGTAATCATTTAGATTTTTTTGAATAGAACATGGCAGTTTCCACATGATCCCGTTTTAACAATTTGTTGGTTGAGCCTAATCATCTTTAGCTTTAATGGTTTTATGTCAGTTATTTATTTATTTTTTAAAAGTCTCATAACATTTTATTCCAAATTACTAAAACATTTTTTTCAAGACTAGAAGACATCACTGTCCACTTGTTAGCTGGTATTTGTTACTTATCTGCTATCTTTTTTTTGACATCATATGCTAGTATCCACTGTGAAAGCAACTAGAAGCCACCTTATCAATAAGATCCTTTTAATTGTTTGCCTTCTATTTACATACAAAAGCGTGAATTTTAAGTGCACAATGCAATGAGTTTTGGTCAGTTTATACACAAATATAAATACTACACTAGTTTTGGAATGCTTTTATCACCTCAGCAAGTTCCTTTTTTTTGCTTTTTAGTCAGGAGGTGTTGCAGTTCCAAACCCCATCTGAATGCCTGCTTGGTTGGATCACTGGTAGTACTGTCAGGCTGGGTCCACCAGGATGTAGACTCTGAAATGGAGTTTAGCTTGCAGTGTTTATTAAGGAGTGCCCTTTGGGTCAACACCTATGGAAGGCAAGGGATGAAAGTAAGGTTCAGCAGAAGGAGAAGTCAAGCTGCATGAGGACCAAATGCTAGCCTAGATCAATCCCATGGATAACTCTGGGGCTTGACTGACTTTATAGAGTTGCCTGGAATTAGGGCTAGGGGTCAAGTCTTTATATTCTTATGTTCATGAGTCAACAGGTGCAGGTTGCTCAGGCAGGGGCCTGGACCCTGGCAGAAGTTTCTGTAAGATTATAGCTAGCACTGACCACTCTCCCAGCAACTGGGAGATACGTCCTTTATCTAAGGGAAAACTGGAAAATTCCTCATTTTGTCTTCCACAGCATGGTAAAAGAAGTCCAAGCTACTCAGAAGCACAAACAGTTTTTGATGCCAGGTTGGGTACAGCACAAAACCCTGAGGGACTCAGAAGAACTCAGAAGAGAAAGAAAGACGCTTGCTGTATTTGTTTGCTGTATTTTATAAACCCCTACCTCACGTTTGCTATATTTTATAAACCCCCTACCTCACGTTTGCTATATTTTATAAACCCTTACCTCACATTTGCTGTATTTTATAAATCCCTAACTCAGACCCCATAAGACCAGGCATATGTCGGGTGCCTGGTAGTAACTGCGCCGGGTGCTTGGTAGTGACTGTGGCTGTAAAGTTACAAAATGTTTGCAGTATGTGAATGATAAGCGATAAGCCCTTTCCAAACATTCCTCTGTTTAAATTATGGTGGGCAAGCCACTCTTCTGGTGGGCTCTGTGTTATTTCAAACCTACTTGTATGCCTAAGCTGATTTATGCACAGTCACAGTGACTGTGTAAACCGCAGCTCATCTAACATTCCAGAAGGCTTAACTAACTCCACTCTGCCCGTTCAGCCGTTAGTAGTCAATCACGGGCAGCCGAGCCCGCGCCTGCGAAAATCAAACGCGAACCAACCAATCAGTATCTCTGTAACCGTGCTTATGCAATTCTATCCAATCCTGTGTGAACAAGTTTGTAAGGCCACCCCACTCCCTTAGAATTGTGTATAAAAGATGTTTGTTAACCTGAGTCAGGGCTCTCGTTCCTGTGCCGCTGGGTTACATACGGGAGCCCAGACTCGAGCCTGAATAAAAGACCCTCGTGTGTTTGCATCGGAGCTGGCTCTTTGGTGGTCTCTCGGATTTAGGACTTTGGGGTACAACATTTGGGGGCTCGTCCAGGATCCCAGAGACCGCCCCCCTCCAGATGCCCAGCCTGAAGGGTTCCAACGCCGGCAGGTGAGTGCACTCGTTTTTAGTGCGCATCAGTATTTTTCGGCTTTTTCTGTAGGAATTCCATTTGGTATAAGGTTGGCATTGGCTTAAGTGGACACGCTGGCAGGCCATCGACCGGGGTCTTGGAAGACGTCCCTTGTCCCCTTCGGGAGGACGTGGAATCCCTCCCTGGAGGATGAGGAATCCCTCCATTGTGAGGAAAGTCGATCGCTGAGAGGATCAGACTCACCCTCAGCTCAGTTTTGTTTTTGTCTGCACGGCCGTGGGAAACCGTACTTCATTGTTAGTAGTCTTGTCTCGTGTGTAGTCTTGTTTTGTGTGTTATATTGGACAGAAAAAAGAATGGGACAGACGCTGACTACTCCTCTAACCCTTATGACTGACCATTTCTCGGACGTAAATGAAAGGACTGATAATCTGAGTGTAATCATCCACAGGAAAAAGTTCCAGACCCTCTACAAGTCTGAATGGCCATCCTTCAATGTAGGGTGGCCACCAGAGGGCACTTTCTCACTAAGCATTATCTTACAGGTTAAGCATGTCATTTTACAGGACGGACCTCGTGGCCACCCTGACCAGGTGCCTTACATCCTGGTATGGCAGGATATAATTAATAGCCCCCCCGTGGGCTAAGTCTTTTATTCCACCTCAAACAGGGCCAGCACTCCGAATCTTGGCCACACGGGAAAAGGAGGCTAAGGATGGCAGACCCCTGGAAGCTGAAGGGCCAACCAAACCCCCGCTCTATCCGGTCCTGCAGGATTCAGAGCCAGAGAATTTGCTTCCCCCCCCGCCCACCCTAATGTTCCCCCAGCAACCCCGGCACTTGTG
>NW_007252926.1:122786-122999 GCF_000164805.1 Carlito syrichta
CTAATATTCCCTCAGCACCCCCAGCGATTGTGGAAGGTGCTGCTGGGGAACTGGCTCCTGTGCCACAAGTGGAGGAGCCTCAGCACGGACCGGCGGCTGGGACGCGGGGACGCATGACTTGGGGAGCCCAACTCTGGATAAGGGACCCACAGACTCCACCGTGCTCCCCCTCCGCACACTCGGGCCCCCAGATGAAACTGGAGAACAACCCCT
>NW_007252926.1:123118-146073 GCF_000164805.1 Carlito syrichta
CAGAAGCCCGGAAATTGGTTCTGGGAGAAGACAGGCAGCCTACCCCGAATCTGGACATCATCAATGCAATCTTTCCCTTGTCCCGCCCTGAATGGGACTTCAACACGGCAGAAGGTAAGGAGAGGCTCCGGGTCTATCGCCAGACTCTAATGGTGGGTCTCAGGGCTGCGGCACGCAAGCCCACCAATTTGGTCAGGGTATATGATGTTAGACAGGATAAGGATGAGAGCCCAGTTGCCTTCCTAGAAAGAATTACAGAGGCCTTCAAGCGATACACTCCTATGAACCTGGAAGTGCCTGAAAACAAGGCAGTTGTTATAATGACTTTTATTAATCAGGTTGCCCCAGATATTAGAAAAAAGTTGCAGAAAGTAGAGAGATTAGGCGAGAAAAGCCTTTAGGACTTATTAATAGTGGCAGAAAGAGTGTACAACAACCGAGAAAGTCCAGAAGACTAGCAGACCAGAGTGAACAATCGTCAGACTCGCAACTTGGCCAAAATCCTGCTGGCCACAACCACCAATGACCCTCGGGAAAAACAGAGACGCCTTAAGAAACTGGCTGCGGAGCCAGGTAAGGAGGACAGTCATCAGAAAGTACACCCCAAATTAAATAGAAACCAGTGTGCATATTGCAAAGAAGAGGGTCATTGGGTGAAAGACTGTCCTAGGAAATCCCCTGATCCTAGGGATCCAGGAGATAGGCCACCATGCAGGTGCAGACTAAACCTCTCATACCAAGAGGATGAACTTACCCCAAATGGGCTAAAAGTCCTAAACCTGGGAGATTAGGGGGGGTCGGGGTTCAGAACCCTTCCCCGAACCCAGGGTAACGCTGAAATAGAGGGGAAACCCATGCAGTTTCATGTGGACACGGGCACACGGCACTCCGTCCTATTATAACCACATGGAAAAATAGCAAATAAAGTCTCATGGGTACAGGGGGCCACGGGCACCAAGCCATACCCATGGACCACCCAAAGAACAGTGGACCTTGGCGTGGGCCAGGTATCTCACTCCTTTATAGTCATCCCTGAGTACCCATACCCCCTACTGGGACAGGACTTACTCACCAAAATGGGTGCCCAGATCAGCTTCCATCCAGGAGAGCAGAAATCTTAGACAAAAATGGGCACCCTATCCAGGTGCTCACTATAAGCTTAGAGGATGAGTATCGCCTCCACCAGAGCCCTCTACCACCAATGGAGGATATTAACCGTTGGTTACAGGACTTTCCCCAAGCATGGGCAGAGATGGGGGAACGGGACTAGCTAAGCACCGGCCAGCTGTGTTTGTCGAGCTCAAACCGGGAGCCGATCCTGTCAGGGTCCATCAATACCCAATGCTGTTGGCCGCACAGGAGGGTATAACCCCCCACATCTGGCGGCTATTGGATGCAGGGGTGCTACGACCCCTTCAGTCTGCCTGGAACACTCCCTTGTTGCCAGTGCGGAAGCCGAACTCAAATGATTACAGGCCGGTTCAGGACTTGCGTGAGGTAAACCAGCAAATAATGGACATACACCCTACCGTCCCAAACCCCTACACTCTCCTCACCACCCTGCCTCCAACCAGGACATGGTATACTGTGCTGGATTTAAAAGATGCTTTTTTTAGCCTACTTTTGGCCCTGAAAAGCCAGGATATCTTCGCCTTCGAATGGACAGACCTGGAGAGAGGTATCAATGGCCAGCTCACCTGGACGTGACTGCCTCAAGGGTTCAAGAATTCACTCACCATCTTCGATGAGGCGCTACATGAGGACTTGGGTGAGTTCCGTACAAAGAACCCCAACCTGACTCTGTTACAGTATGTAAATGACCTCTGCTAGCGGCAGAAGACCAAGACACGTGCCTGCAAGGTACCAAAGACTTGCTACACACTCTGGGTACCCTGGGATACCGAGCCTCAGCCAAAAAGGCGCGCAAATCTGCCAGACGGAGGTAAGCTACCTGGGATACAAAATAAGAGATGGGCAGAGATGGCTAACGGACGCCAGAAAAGAGACTGTTCTAAGAATTCCCCAGCCATAAAATGTCCGCCAGGTGCGAGAGTTCCTGGGAACTGTGGGATTCTGTCGCTTATGGATCCCCGGATTCACTGAGTTGGCCAAACCGTTGTATGAGGCCACCAAAAATGAACAGGACTTTGTTTGGACAGAGGCCATGAGCCAAGCCTTTAACAATCTTAAGCAGGCATTGCTCTCAGCCCCTGCCCTCGGGTTACCTGATTTGACAAAACCATCCCATCTGTATGTGGATGAGCTAAAGGGAATTGCAAAGGGGATCCTAGTACAGCAACTGGGCCCCTGGAAGAAGCCCATAGCTTACCTCTCAAAAAAATTGTATCCAGTAGCAGCTGGATGGCCCCCATGCTTAAAAATCATTGCAGCAGTTGCCACCATGGTTAAAGACACTGATAAAATAACCATGGGGCAAGAACTGTGTGTCACCACCTCTCACGCCATAGAAGGAGGGCTCAGACAACCACCAGATCGCTGGATAAGTAATGCCTGGTTAGCGCACTACCAGGGCTTGCTCTTAAACCCCGCTAGAATTCTGTTCCAGACTCCCACTTCCTTAAACCCTGCCACGCTGCTCCCCAATCCGGACTGAGAGGTGCCCCTGCATGACTGTCAAGAAATCCTGGCCCAGGTACCCGGGATAAGAACCGACCTCCAAGACCGGCCCTTTCTTAATGCGGAGGACACCTGGTACACAGATGGCAGCAGCTTCGTCTGGAATGGGACCAGGTATGCAGGAGCAGCCATGACCATGGAGACTGACATCGTTTGGGCGGAGCCACTGGCAGTCGGAACTTCTGCACAGCTGGCTGAGTTGATCGCGCTAACCAAGGCGCTGACTCTGGGAGCCGGAAGGCGGGTGAGCATCTACACCGACAGCAGGTACGCGTTTGCCATGGCACACATACATGGGGCCATTTACAGAGAGAGAGAAGGCTCTTAATGGCAGAGAGAAAGACTATCAAAAACAAAACTGAAATCCTTGAGCTGCTACAGGCTCTCTGGCTACCTAAGGCACTGGCCATCATCCACTGTCCGGGGCACCAAACAGCAGATACCCCAGTAGCCAGGGGAAATCGCCTGGCAGATTTAAAAGCTAAGGAGGCAGCCATTTCTGTGGACCATGTCTTAGTGACTATGCTGCCAGACCCAGGGGCTCCAACACTACCAGAGGACCCCAAATATACAGAGGAGGATTTAAATTGGATCAAGCAACAGCCGATGGCACGATGCTTGAATGGCTGGTGGAGGGCAACAGACTGCAGTGTTATCCTACCAGAGAAACTGGGACAGCAGCTTCTCACAAAGATGCACAAAAGTACTCACATGGGAGCAAAGAAAACGGGAGACCTGGTACGCCATGCTAAAATAACCATCAGAAACTCATCATCAAAGATTGCACAAATTGTAGCCAAATGCCATACCTGTTAAGTAACGAATGCCCACTCACACAAGTCCAACCCAGGAACCAGACCCAAAGGAAATCGACCAGGAGCATACTGGGAAACGGACTTCACAGAGGTAAAACCTGGAAAGTATGGTTACTGGTATTTGCTGGTGTTTATAGATACTTTTTCAGGCTGGACTGAAGCTTTTCCTACCAAACATGGAACGGCACAAATAGCGGCCAAGAAGCTTCTAGAGGACATCATGCCAAGGTATGGCTTCCCGGTCCAAATAGGTTTGGACAATGGACCAGGCTTCACTTCTAAGGTAACTCAGGGAATAGCTCAGGTTCTTGGGGCAGATTGGAAATTACATTGTGCATACAGACCCCAAAGTTCAGGACAGGTAGAGCGTATGAATAGAACATTAAAAGAGACCTTAACTAAATTAGCCCTGGAGACTGGCGGTGATTGGGTGGCTCTCCTCCCCTTCGCCCTCTGTAGGGTATGTAACTCCCCCTATAAAATGGGCCTCACCCCTTTTGAAATCATGTTCGGCATTCCACCGCCCATTGTTCCAAAGTTAAAACCTGAGGTGCTTGTTGAATTTGATGACCAAAAACTCCTTTTTTCCTTAAGAGCACTGCAAAGGACACATGAACAGGTGTGGCTGGCATTAAAGGCCCTCTATGAAACCGGGCCACCCCTGGATCCACACCGCTACCGGCCAGGAGACTGGGTGTACGTCCACAGACACCAGCACCAGACGCTCCAACCATGTTGGAAAGGACCCTATGTCATCATTCTAATCACACCCACTGCACTCAAAGTAGACGGGATCATCCTGTGGGTCCAATACACGCACGTCTGGCCAGCAGACCCCATCGCAGTGTTAAAGGATTACGTGCCAGAATGGAAAAGTGTGCCAAACAAGGACAATCCTCTAAAGGTAAGATTGTGCCACTCTCACTTGTCCCCATAAGGCTAATGATATATATATTATATTTCTTATGTTATGTGGTAGCTAACCCACACCAGCCCCAAAACCTAACATGGCAGGTTATAGACATTTCCACGAGCAACATCATTTGGCAAGCTTCTAATATAGCACCTCCTCAGACATGGTTTCCAACCATGATATGGGATTTGAAACAACTTTTTCCCAAGGGGGAGGGACCCCGAAAAACTGGCAGTTTTGTGTATGCCCTGGGCATGATCAGGATGAAAACTGTAGAGATGTTGCCACATTCTATTGTCCCAAATGGTCTTGTGTCTCCACAGAAGACACAACTTGGAGCCCCGCAAAGTTCCATGATCTAATTACAGTACAGAGAAAAGAACGGAATTGCCCTTCCTCCCGACCCTGTAGTACCATAGTCGTGAGCTTTACCCAGAAAGGCAGAAGTGCCCAGGGTTGGGAAACAGGAAAAACATGGGGAATTAGAATGTACGACCCAATACGAGCGGGACATCGGGATCCAGGCAACGTCTTTCTAATTAGGCTAACCATTCGACCCCCTTAACAGAAAATCTTTAATGTGGGACCCAATCAGGCTGTTGTGGTGCCTGAGCCCAGGCCTACTGCTAAACCAAAACTTAGGCCCCCGTCTGCAGCCCACCACCCAGCTGTCACCATCCCCTAGCTTAGACCCTTAACCACAGCATCTGCCCTTTCAGCTACCGCCCTTCCAGGCTCTAATGCCACTATATTTGTTTCTACCACCACCTCACCTTCACCAGCCCCTAACCCTCCTCAACATCCTCTCTGGCAATTGCTAAATCAAGCCTACCTGTTCCTTAACGCAGCTAAACCAGAGTTCACCCAGTCATGCTCGTTATGTTATGACATCCAGCCTCCTTATTATGAAGGAATTGCGGTAATGGGAATATACAACCAAACCTAATTCTGATTCTTGTAGATGGCAGCCAGCAGCCCAGGGACTCACTATCCAGTCGGTAACAGGCCAAGGGTTATGCATAGGTCGCTCTACACCAAAGTTTCAGTCCCTATGCAATATTACACAATCAGTATCTAGCCTAGATTCTAGCCTAGATTATCACCTGCCCCCCGAAAATAACTGGTGGGCCTGTTCAACGGGATTAACCCCTTGCTTTCACGGGCAGGTCCTCAATCAGACCCAAAATGGCTTCTGCATGCTAGTCCAGTTACTTCCAAAAATCCTATACCATTCTGAGGAAGAAGTGCTCCAGTGGTTTGGCACAAATATCCACCGGAGAAATAAAAGGGAGCCAGTCATCGCCATTTCCCCGGAGGTTCTCTTTGGGCTCAGACTAATAGGAACAGGGACGGGTATTACCTCCCTAGCCACCCAGGGCCATCATTATAATAGCCTTAGGGCTGCTATAGACATAGACATTGAAAGAATTGAAGTCTCCATCTCTCACCTTCAGGAATTCCTAACCTCCCTACCCGAGGTAGTCCTACAAAATCGTAGAGGGCTAGACTTATTATTTCTGCAGCAGGGAGGAACATGCGCCGCCCTGGGGGAAGAATGTTATTTCTACATGGACCACTCAGGTGTCGTCAGGGAATCCATGGCTAAGGTGAGAGAAGGATTGGCTGAACGAAAAAAAGAACAAGAACAGCAATACAACTGGTTTGAAGCTTGGTTCAATCACACCCCCTGGTTTACTACATTAATATCTACCATAAGTGGCCCCCTTGTTGTCTTAATGCTCCTACTTATTTTCGGGCCTTGCATCATCAACAAACTTATAGCCTTTGTTAAAAATCAAGTCGGCGCCGTCCAACTCATGGTGCTCAGACAGCAGTACCAGCCACTCGGTACTCACCCTTGTTGTCTCAACCCTCCTACCCATTCACAAGAAAACTTTAAGAAACCCTGTGTAGACCCATGATTGGGTCTTATCTTTAGGTTCCTCTGAGAGGGGGGAATGAGGGACTCAGAAGAACTCAGAAGAGAAAGAAAGACGCTTGCTGTATTTGTTTGCTGTATTTTATAAACCCCTACCTCACGTTTGCTATATTTTATAAACCCCTACCTCACATTTGCTATGTTTTATAAACCCCTACCTCACGTTTGCTATATTTTATAAACCCCTACCTCACGTTTACTATACTTTATAAACCCCTACCTCACGTTTGCTGTATTTTATAAATCCCTACCTGAGATCCCATAAGACCAGGCATATGTCGGGTGCCTGGTAGTAACTGCGCCGGGTGCCTGGTAGTGACTGTGGCTGTAAAGTTACAAAATGTTTGCAGTATGTGAATGATAAGCGATAAGCCCTTTCCAAACATTCCTCTGTTTAAATTATGGTGGGCAAGCCACTCTTCTGGTGGGCTCTGTGTTATTTCAAACCAGCTTGTATGCCTAAGCTGATTTATGGACAGTCACAGTGACTGTGTAAAACGCAGCTCATCTAACATTCCAGAAGGCTTAACTAACTCCACTCTGCCCGTTTAGCCGTTAGTAGTCAATCACGGGCAGCCGAGCCCGCGCCTGCGAAAATCAAACGCGAACCAACCAATCAGTATCTCTGTAACCGTGCTTATGCAATTCTATCCAATCCTGTGTGAACAAGTTTGTAAGGCCACCCCACTCCCTTAGAATTGTGTATAAAAGATGTTTGTTAACCTGAGTCAGGGCTCTCGTTCCTGTGCCGCTGGGTTACATACAGGAGCCCAGACTCGAGCCTGAATAAAAGACCCTCGTGTGTTTGCATCGGAGCTGGCTCTTTGGTGGTCTCTCGGATTTAGGACTTTGGGGTACAACAGACCCATGGATTCTTTGGCTCATATCTAAAATGAATTTAGAGCAACCACACAATTTTCAAACAATGTTTATTAGAGAAGTAAGGAGACTGGCCAGATGTTTTTAATTCACAAGTTCCTGAGGTACAAGGTGGTCTTACTATCATTTTTATGACTTTGGTTACTTGGGTGGTACTCAACCTTCCACCTTCAACTGGGAACCTGAAAGATTCTTAGAGGTTATTTTGCTAAACTATGAACTGAAAGGTTGGGCAGTCCTCTTCTTGCACCTGATGGAGTTTTCTTTTGATTTGCCCAGGAGGTAGGGTAGGCTGCCAGCTTGGCCTGCAGTAAAATGTAATTTTAAAAATGTCTGAACACTTCCTAAAACGTACCCATGGGAACATTGTCTATGTCTAACCTGTGCTAGCTACTGTACCTCAGTTTTTATTCAAGTCTGGAAAGAGGAAACCAGAATTGAAATGCATAATAATTGATAGTAGTTAAATATTAGAAAATTTATAATTATATGTACATGTTTAAAACTGGCTTTGATAGCATTTTTATCAATATATTTCAGGATTTGTTCATTCAAAAGATATTTAAGAGCCTACATAAATGGAGCCATTTATCTTTTATGTTGGCCTCCCTTCTGCATGAGCTCCCTTCTGCATGGGAAATACTCTGTATGAGGTCGTGTTCATCTAGCACTATAGAAGCTGAAAATGCAAGGTACTTGCTTTCCAACCTCCTTGAGTGGGATAGAGGCCCATGATCTAAACACTGCCAAGCAGATAAAGTTTTGAGACAGACCTGGTAATGTGAAAGACTGACAAAAACAATTTTCTTAATTATAGCAGTAGAATTAGTTGGTGCCAACATCCACTTTCCAAAGACAGCAGCATTTCTTTCACCATATTCCACTTTAGTGGTGTTATCAGTGTAAACACCCAGAGCCAAAGACAGGAGTTTACTCACCAGACTTGTTTTGAAGTGTGCCTCTTTGTTTCTCTCAGTTTCTGACTAGCTATCCTATCTGTTAAATTGTCTAGGATTGGTGTTTGTTTTTTGCCTACCAAAATTCCTAATATAGCCTACCTTGTACCAAATGTTCTAGACTCTAGTTTATTGTGGTGAAAAGAAAGATATGGTCTAGTGGGGAGAGACTGATAGCACAAAGACAAGTAGACAGTATAATTCCTGATTGTGATAAGTGGCATGAAGGAAATAAACAGAACAATGGGATAAATGAGAGGAGGTGGGTAAGGGATCCTTTAAAAACGTAAGACAGTGAAATGATTTTGCTGAGACCAGTAACTGAGAGGAATAGGAGTAAAGGGGAAAACAGTGTGATGAAAAAGAATTTTGCTGCCAAAGAAAATAACAGTAGCAAAGGTGGGAGAATTGTCTGAACCCAGAGGTTCGAGACCAGCCTGGGCAACTTGGTGAGACCTCATCTCTACAATATATCAAAAAATTAGCCAAGTGTCGTAGTGCGCACCTGTAGTTCTGGCTACTTGGAAGGCAGAGGCGGAAGGATCATTTGAGCCCAGCAGGCTGACACTGGGATGACTGTGAGCGTGCCACTGTACTCCAGCCTGGGTGACAAAGTGAGACTCTGACTCAAAAAAAAAAAGATTGAAAATTCTTTTGTTGTCTATAGGACATTTTCTTCAGTATCTGTAGATTAACTTCACGTTTGGCTAATTTGAAAGGCATCCTAGTCTAGGTCTTAATTTTCACATATAGCAAAATATATCCTATCAAAAGGTGATTCTAGTTGGTTAAAGAACTCTAAGTGGAAGGCAAGATATGTTTTAATTACAATGCCATTGATGATTTTGAGTTCTAGGTGAGGACCAATGCATCTTAGTAGAATCCATGGAGAATATTTTCCCTGCTCTGCTTATTCTGATCACAAAGAATTTTGTCTCCCTATGTATAAAATTTTACACTTCCCCCCCAAAAAACACACACCCATGCAAAATAATATTCAAATGTTAAAAAATTGTTTTCCCAGGCCTTATGCTTCTCAAATTGGTGTCTTCATTCCTCTTTCATGGCACTTCTGGAAGTATCACTTTCCCTTGACACTCATAATATAAAATTTTATTTTTATATGAAAACAAAAATGGATATATTTTGGAGTAGTGAAAATATCCTTACATAAACATGCATTGTTAACATGTAATAATTTATTATTTTAAAAAATTGTTTAGTCAGTGTTTAAAAAGTGCAGTTTTAATTTCCATAATTATAACTATTAGTTGTAATAACCACATAAACAAGCTCTTTGGAGACTGCAATAATTTTTTTTTTTGAGTCAGAGTTTCACTCTGTTGACCAGGCTGGAGCTCAGTGGCTTGCTCATGGCTGTCATAGCCTTGGCCTGCCAAGTTCAGGCTATTCTCCTGCCTCAGCCTTCCAAATACTGGGACTACAGGCACGTGCCACCATGCCTGGCTAATTTTTTGATTTATTGTTGAGACAAGATGTAGCTAAGTTGCCCAAACTACTCAGAGCATATCTTTTGTTTATATGATTCTTACTTAAAGAAGTTGTGATTTTTAATATATTTTAAGCCAAAGTATAAAAGTATATTTTAATATATAATGTTTTTTCTTTAAAAACATTTATTTCATTTTTGGTAATTTTTAAAAACTAATTTTTAAAAGTTATGATGCATCTCCAGTTATTAGTAGAAGTAACAGGGAAAATTATTTTACAGTGAGTTAAGTACACTTATAATCTATTAACCCTTTCTGATATTAAGAAAGAAGGAAGTTTGCTTTTGAGGAAAAATATCCAATTCACTTTTCTTTTTTTTGAGTTGGAGTCTCACTCTGTCGCCCAGGCTAGAGGGCAGTGGCATGCTCCCGGCCACCGCAGCCAAGATGTGCTGGGCTCCGGCGATCCTTCCACCTCAGCCTTCCAAGTAGCTGGAACTACAGGTGCGCACTACCACATCCGACTAATTTTTTTATTTATTGTAGAGATGAGGTCTCGCCAAGTTGCCCAGGCGGGTCTCGAACCCGCGGGCTCGGGCAATCCACTCATCTCAGCCTCCCAAAGGTGCGGGTTTATAGTCTGAGCCACCGAGCCTGGCTCCAATTCACTTTTCTAAAAGAACTTTAAAAATACCATTGCTAGTTGCAAGAATAAATATCTCACTAAAACTCTCATGTCTTATGTGGACATTTGGCATTTATTTAGCCATTAATTAGAAAATTGTTCTGTGGAAACATTTCTTTGCATTTCAAGGGAATGAATGTTTTTATGCTTTAGCTAGGCTGCTATCCTATTTATGAATATTAGGCTAGAGCACCAGAACATCTGGGAACTGGAGTTAGATTTTGAATATAATCATTCTTCCCTTCCAAAGGCAGTAATTGAACATTTTCCCATATGTGAAGATGGAGGTCACTACCAAAAATGCCCTTAAGTGTCAGTGGGTACTACCTTGGAGGAGAATAGAGAAGAAAAAATAGTATAAGAGGGTAAGAAAGAAAAAAGAAAAAGTGAGGGGTAGTAGTATAGATTCCTTAAGTAGTATTCAGTGAGAATATTCAAAATAAATGTAGGATCGGTATAGGTTTTAGAAGCTAACAAACAAATAGATAAGGCCAGCAAATCTCTACTGTGATTTCTTGGTTAACTTATCCATCGACATCACTAGCATGTTATTGAGTCCTCTGAGGGGTAGTGTTGAAAGAAGAAATGAGAAAATATTTGTTGATTGTACTAGCCATGTATCAGATGTTGGTTTGATTGCTTTGCCTAATTTCTTTTTATTTATTTATTTGTTTATTTATTTATTTATTTAACTTATTTATTTTGAGTTGGAGTCTCACTCTGTTGCCCAGACTGGAGTGCAGTGGCACGCTCCTGGCCACCGCAGCCTCGACCTGCTGGGCTCCTGCAATCCTTCCACCTCAGCCTTACAAGTAGCTGGAACTACAGGCGTGCACTACCACACCTGGCTGATTTTTTGATTTTTTGTAGAGATGAGGTCTCACCAAGTTGCCCAGGCAACTCAAACCTGCGGGCTCAGGCAAGCCACTCACCTCAGCCTTCCAAAGCGTGGGATTACAGGCTGAGCCACTGAGCCCGGCTGCCTAATTTCTTTTTAAAAATAAACTTTTTATTATTTTGGAGTAACTTTAGATTTACAGAAGTGTTGCAAAGATAATATAGAGAGTTTCTATATACTCCTTACCCTGTGTCAGTTTCTCCTCATATTATCATTGTACATTATTACTGAGTTTCTTTTGATCATCACAAACAATCCTTGAAAGAAGCTACTATATTTTGTTTTTCATAAGAAAAATCTTAGGCCACATTGTGAGGAGTAATTTATCTATTCAGTCAACAAATATTTGAATTGAATGTGCATACTATGTGGCAAACATTATTTTAGGGTGGCCATGGGGATACATTGGTAAGATGATATGCTTACCTTCATGGAATTCTAATATTTACATCATTTGTTCTGTGTAATGCTACATCGACCTCATTTCTTTTTTTGTTCCTCTAGACAGTCATTATAGGAAAAGTGCTGAAGTGTTTTATCTTATGGGTATAGTAATATTGAAAATCACTGGCCCCATTGCCAACCCTACCCCAACCAGATATGATTCCTCAAAATTATGAGATCTAGTTAATTCCAGATCTCTCCACTTAGCCACCAGCACAAATTGCTCTGTAATGTTTTAATGTCAGTTTACATTCTTGATCATCTGTATGCCCTGTTATATTTATTGCTGTTTATATGTCATTCTCTGAAAATCCTAGGTTGTCTTATAACCTAAACCTTAGAACACTTGTATATCTTATCCTGAATTATACTCCACATGTTTAAAATTAAAAAAAAGAAAAGCAAGAAGGGAAAAAAAAAAAAAAGAAAATAGAGCATAATCAGAACTCTGGATTAGATTTTCAGTGAGGGAGTACAGCATGTAACTCCTGTTAACGGTAATGGGAGTCTTATTACTACCTAACCACACCCCTTGCTGAAAATACTACTATTCCTGAGGGGGTCACTGACCTTTGCATCCATTATAGAGGTATGGGAAGAGAAGGGAGGGAGAAGAACCTTAAGTAATAGGTTAGTCACAGAGAGACAAAAGAATAATCAGAGCACTTAGAAGCTAAGGAAGCTTATGAAAGAACAGGGAAGTGAACTTCTTATAACAGGGATCCCTGCTGTTCCCTATTTTCAATGTGGCAAAGCAAACCAGGCTCCTATGGACTCTAATACTAAAGAATGAATTATGGCTCTGAATAGTAATGTGGTCGGGCTAATGATTTCATCAGTGACTATGGTCTTTGTCATTCCTTTTTAGATATGTGTGTGTGTGTGTGTGTGTGTGTTCAGGGGCACTAATTTATTAAATAACTTATTTGGTTTAAAATTTAAATTGCCATTAAAAAATAATTTACTCATGAATCTGGCAGTGTGAGTAATATATACATATTTTAGCAATCATATTGACTGAATAAGCAGGTGAATTACATCATTAATTTTTGTAGTTAGTCCCATATACCTATTGCTTTTAGTTTGGTCTAAAAGACCTTTCTTCAAATTACTTTATCAAAAAAGTTTTTTTTTAAAATGCTAAACAATGATGGTATTTATACAAACCTATTTATTTTTCCACAATTTTTTTTTTTAAGTTGGAGTCTCACTCTGTCACCCAGATTGGAGTGTAGTGGCCACTCCTGGCCACCGCAGCCTTGACCTGCTGAGCTCCGGTGATCCTTCCGCCTCAGCCTTCCAAGTAGCTGGAACTACAGGCGTGCGCTATCATGCCTGGCTAATTTTTTGATTTATTGTAGAGATGAGGTCTCACCAAGTTGCCCAGGCGGGTCTCGAGCCCGCGGGCTCAGGCAATCCACTCACCTCAGCTGCCCAAAGTGCGGGATTACAGGCTGAGCCATTGAGCCCGGCTTCCACAAATTTTTTTTAAGGTTGGTGGAATTTTTTTTGAGTCAGTGCCTCTTTCTGTTACCCAGGGTGGAGTGCAATGGCACGATCATTGCTCACCACAGCTTTGAGCTTCTGGGCTCAAGCGACTCTTCCATCTCAGCCTCCTGAGTAGCTGGGACTATAAGTTTGTGCCATCATGCCCAGCTAAATTTTTTAGTTTTTGTAGAGATGAGGTCTTGCCAGCTTGCTCAGGTTGGTCTAGAACTCCTGGCCTCAAGAGATCCTTCCACAATGGAGGATCAGTCTTCCACAGTACTGGAATTATAGGTGTGAGCCACTGTGCTCGGCCCAATCTGTTAAGTATGTGACATGGGTCAACATTTCGTGAAGACAAATGAAATATCTCTTAGTTTTAAGGTAAAAAGTCACCTCATTCTCTTGATATTCCAGTAAGTACCAAACTACAAACAATTAGGGACCACATGGACATGTAGATATTCTACTATACTGTACTGTACTACACTATACTATACTATTATGATACTATATGAAAAGTTCAAAAATGAGCTTCTGTTCTGAATTTACATGAAGATTTATGTGAGAGAAATGGATAATCTTCCAAATAATGTCTCTTCTACCTAAAAGTACCCTTTGCCACTGATAGTCAATAACTTTGAAATAATGGTATGCAGCCTAATAAGAAATGGAGAATTAATAATTATCTTTAAATCTGGATTGTCATTTGTATCATTTAGAATATCAATCTATTTTTTATTTTCCTACCACTAGGGCATGGCCCTTGTGTAAGTGACAAAATTTGCATTTCTGTTAAGCTTGATACTTCTAAGAATTTCCCTTTTTTTTTAAACAAAAGAACCATTTATGGTCTCTCACTGAGCCTTCCCACATTGTCTTATATGCTGAATACTGCTCTGGAGTTTAGATTGCCAATTTTTGTCTAAACGTTTTGTCTTTTAGAAATCTCAAAAGCAAATATAATTCTGTTGCCGTTTTTTAAAGTGCATATATGCCTTTCAAATATTTGGTTGGAAACAGAAGATTGTTCCTGTCTTACTCATCTGGGTAAAACTCATTTACTGTTTTTCCTTTTAAACTGTTAGCTCAAGTGACCTTACACACGAGTCCCAGCTGTGCATTAGCATTGCTTGGGGATGTGTTTGTATCTTTTGTCTAAAAATACCCAGCCGGTAGGATTCATGATCCATGAAAGCTAATTGAAACAATTTCTCTTCAAGTTTTGGCAAGCGAAGCATGCATTATAAGCATTAATATCTATAAATTGAATTGTTAATGAATCTAGACACTAATAATGAATGCAATTTTGCAGGCTTAACTAGAAACACTAAAATTATCAGGATCTGGAGCAGAATTTTCAATCATTTTTGCTTATTAAATAGCAAAGCTATGCTTTTAATAAGCTAATCATTTTTATTTGACCCCATAGGAATAGCTCAGTTGATTAGAAACAGGTTTCTTAGTGCAAAACAATGCTGTTTTTCTTACTGTTTTAACCACCAATGCACTGAAATTTTAAGATGGATTTTTGATCTCATAGTCTGTGTCTTCTAATCACATTTTGTACATGCATTTAATACTTCCTGAAATATTTACTTATTCTATTTCTCTATTATATTGTATCTCTCATTCATATACATACACACAAATACATATACTCTTAAGTTTTTAAAACAGTTAATGCCACAATCAATTTAAACAAGTAATCTCATTTCACATGTAGGCATTTAAGGAAACATTAACAAGGTAATAAAATTTTGAGCTTCATGGTTGCCTTTCTTATCTCTTTTTTATTTTTTTGAGACTTCGTAATACTTTTAATATATATTTCCATTTCAGTATCATCTCCTAAAAACTTTTACATAGCCCTAATTTAAAAATCCCAATGTTAAACAACAGTGGAGTGTTTTCTCCCTAGTGCTCGATGACTTTGAGATAGTAAGCCATGCACTTAGGGGCATACTTAGTGCATTTTAGTAGCTGTGCACCAAATAGTTCCCAAGTGGCCTGAGAGAGTTAATGCACCTTTCTATGTCCTTCTCCTACTACCCAGGAATGACTTAAGCACTAGGGAGTGTGAAACAGTCATAACTAGGAATATGTAACATCTCTGTATATATTCTCATGGAGGTAACTGAAAATTGGAATTCAAAGTACCTTATCTGATTACTTATTTCCTGACAAATATTAAGGGGATTGACAATTATCTGGGCTTTAACTATGGACAATGAAAGCACTGAAGTGTAGAAGTTGAGTCTGATAGTAAATATGGATTTTTGTTTTGAAGATTATGGGTTGGAAATTTTGTGGAAAAATAGAGGGAAAGAGTTGCTAGGATTCTTTGGAATTGTTTATTTTTTTCTGCATTGATACATATTCCTTTTGACTACCAGGTTTGAGAATCTGTAATTCATTTAGGAGAATGAATTCAGGAATTCCTGTTCATGCAGAATTCTTCAGAAGTATAAAGTGTATGCATTATTGCATTACCATTTATAAAATTGTTATCAAGATTTGTGAACCAGCATAGATATTATAATTATAGACATGCACTGTTGTTTCTGATAGCTATTCACTTTGCTTAGCTAAAACTTATACTTTGAGTCTTTTATAAATGGTTTCGCCTGATTGGCAATCTAATGACCTTAAGCATTTTGTACTGCTTTTCACAAATGACTGAATTGTCTAGAAAAAGCTGGCTAACCATAAAGCACAGGGAAAAAAACAAAGAAAAACAAAAGTCTTTCTCAAAAAACTATTCAGAGAACACTCATTTCTTACTAAACTTTTACTACTTTCTGGAATTTTGGTCAAGATTCTAAAGTGTTTTATAATTGAATTTAGTCTTTTTTTTGACCTGCTAGTGATAAAATTTGTGTTGATAAATTTTTTTTAATTGTAAATCTGTTTAAGTGATTCTCTGAATTGCCATCCTGCCTGTATTTGACTACCTATTTTTGTTAACTTCCAAGGACATGTAGTTTTGAAAATATACTAATCTAAGTTCTGTTAACAAAATCTTCTCTAGAATTGCCTTAGTCATTTGGCAGCCATTTGACATGACTTCTCAAAGCACCAAAATAATATATACTTCTGAATAAGCAATAGGTTTTTGCTTTTTCTTTGCTATTATCTGATCAGTTTCATGGAAATTAATTTTACAAGCAAGTCTTAGTAGGTAAGATCAGCCTATTATAAGTAGTTATTGATACATAGAGCAAATATCTCTCTACCTTTTAAAAATACAAATATTTGACAGAATTTTCTATATCAGGTCAATTTTTTAAAGTTTTTTTTTTTTTTTTTTTTTTTTGAGTAGGAGTCTCACCCAGGCTGGAGGGCAGTGGCACGCTCCTGGCCATCACAGCCTCGACCTGCTGGGCTCAGGTGATCCTTCTGCCTCAGCCTTCCAAGTAGCTGGAACTACAGGCACATGCCACTGTGCCCAGCTAATTTTTTGATTGATTGTAGGGATGGGGGTTTCACCAAGTTGCCCAGGCTGGTCTCGAACCCAGGGGCTCAGGCAGTCCTCTCACTGCAGCCTCCCAAAGTGTTGGGATTATAGGCGTGGACCATTGCACTTGGCCTCAAAAAAAGTTTTTATAATATCTTGATCATGTGATAGTTTGCATTAGAAAAACTAACCAAAATCTTTAATATAAAATGTATTTAGTTAGGAGATGTTGCCATTATCACTGTATTTTATTTTACCCTATCTTTATTTCTAAACAATTTTTTTGTAGCTATACTGTAATAAATATGTGTTATACTTGAAAGACATACTTTATTCCAAGGCAGAATCGAGTTGAAAGGATATCTCGAACACAGATATTTTTTGCTTCTAATAAGTACTTTAGGAAGATAATAACCCATGAAAGAAAGTAAAAGCAATAAATCAAGCACGAATATAAGAACAATTCTTTTTTTTTTTTTTTTTGAGTCAGAGTCACCTAGGCTTGAGTGCAGTGATACTATCATGGTTCACCGCAGCCTCCACTTCCTGGGCTCAGGCAATCCTTCCATCTCAGCCTCCCAAGAGAGAGTTAATGCACCTTTCTATGTCCTTCACTTATTACCCAGGAATTACTTAAGCACTAGGGAGAGTGAAACGGTAGTAACTGGGAATATGTGACATCTCTGTTTATATTCTTATTTGGCTGACTGAAAATTGGAATTCAAAGTATCTTATCTGATTACTTCTTTCCCAACAAATTTTAAGCTAGAACTACAGCTACGCACCACCATGCCCAACTGATTTTTTTATTTTTTAATTTAATTTTATTTTTTTTGAGTTGGAGTCTCACTCTGTCACCCAGACTGGAGTGCAGTGGCCGCTCCCAGCCACCGCAGCCTTGACCCGCTGTGCTCTGGCTATCCGTCTGCCTCAGCCTTCCAAGTAGCTGGAACTACAGGCACGCGCTACTATGCCTGGCTAATTTTTTGATTTATTGTAGAGATAAGGTCTCACCAAGTTGCCCGGGCGGTCTCGAGCTCACGGCCTCAGGCAATCCACTCACCTCAGCCTCCCAAAGTACGGGATTACAGGCTGAGCCACCGAGCCCGGCTGATTTTTTTATTTTTTGTAGGGACGAGGTCTCACTATGTTGCCCAGTCTGGTCTCTAACTTCTGGACTCAAGCAATTCTCTTGCCTCGGCCTCCCAAAGTGCTGGGATTACTGGTTTGAGCCACTGTGTCTGACCAAGAACAATTCTTATTGCAAGCTTAATTCTTGACCATCATCTTAAAATACTCCCTTCAGTTAAAATAATAGAATTTAAGCCTTTTAAATTTTATTTTGTTTTATTTTTGACTTGGAGTCTCACTCTTGTTGCCCAGGCTGGAGTGCAGCAGCACACTCTTGGGCACCGCAGCCTCTACCTGTTGGGTTCAGGCAATCCTTCCACCTCAGCCTTCCAAGTAGCTGGAACTACGGATGCACACCATCATGCCCGGCTATTTTTTTGTGATTTATTATAGAGACGAGGTCTCACCAAGTTGCCCAGGCTGGTCTCAAACCCCTAGGCTTTTAAAAATTAAATTTAATTAATTAATTAATTAATTTATTTTTGAGTTGGAGTCTCACTCTGTCGCGCAGACTGGAGGGCAGTGGCCGCTCCCGGCCACCGCAGCCTCGACCTGCTGGGCTCTGGCGATCCTTCCGCCTCAGCCTTCCAAGTAGCTGGAACTACAGGCGTGCACTACCACGCCCGGCTGATTTTTGATTTACTGTAGAGATAAGGTCTCGCCAAGTTGCCGAGGCGGGTCTCGAACCCGCGGACTCGGGCAATCCACTCACCTCAGCCTCCCAAGGCGTGGGATTCAGGCTGAGCCACCGAGCCCGGCTTGGCTTTTTTTATTTCAAAATTGCTACAGTATTCTGTAGCTTCTGTTATGAAATTGTAGTGTTAACAAGAGTGATTTTATACCAAATCCTAAGCTCATACCTAAAGGTCATAGACATAACCAATAACCATAATTCTTTTATTTAGATCTGTCCCATGCTTTTTATAATATCTTTCTATGACTTACACAGCACTAGGAATCCACGGAAATATTCACATTGCTTATTTGAGGGAACCCAGCCATCCACACACATACTAGAATGGGCAAATTATGAGACTTGGAAATTATGCTTACTTCTTAATATCATCTTTTCTTTGACATTAATTTAGAAATGCCTTGGGGTCCTATGTTTCTTCTGCCACCTTTTTCTGTCATCCTGACCACCCATTAGCCTCCTTGTATTATGGTCCAGGCTTTAATGTGGGTTCTAAGACTATCAGTTACATCTTTATCTTAACTACAGGGAATCAATCTAATTTTATTTTTATAAAACAAGTAGTCCAGAAGCAGTTCAGAACTGGTTAGCTACTTGAGAAAGTCATCAGGGTCCCAGTTTCTTTCTGGCAGCTTTTCATTTATCCATCTTTAATGTGTAGCTTTTGTTTTTCTAGTCATAAGATGGTTGCTACAACTGCAGCCATTAGATCCACATTGTAGGTATCAAGAAGGGAAAAATAACAAAAGCAAAGTGAAAAGGTCTTCTTGCTAGGCTTTATGTTTATCAGGAAAGAGAAGCCCTCCTCAGGAACTTTGATTTATTTCTCATTGACTAGTACCATTGCGTCATCACCCCTAGCATGAGGGAATCTTGGAAAGTAAAATTAAAAAAAAATTTTTTTTTCGAGTTTTTTTAAAAAAAGAGATAACCAGTACATTCTCAAGCTTAAAATAGCAAAGTGTAAAAGGGTATATGGTGAAAGTCTCACTTTTGTATCATATCTCCCTCATTCTTTTGGTTTCAGTCCCTTCTCCCCTACCCCCCAAATTAACCTTGGTAGTAGTCTTTTTTTATCCTTCTAGAGATTTTAAAAATGTATATACAAGCTGATTCAAATATGTATACTCCCCCCACACCACCCTTTCCTTTTTTTTTTGAATTGGAGTCTCACTCTGTTGCCCAGGCTGGCGTACAGTGGCACGTTCACAGCCACTGCAGCCTCGACCTACTGGGCTCAGGTGATCCTTCTGCCTCAGCCTTCCAAGTAGATGGAACTACAGGCGTGCATTACCACACCCAGCTTATTTTTTGATTTATTGTAGAGACAAGATCTCGCCAAGTTGCCCAGGCTGGTTTCGAACCCCTGAACTCAGGCAATCCTCTCGCCTTGACCTCCCAAGTACCGGAATTATAGGCTTGAGCCACCTCACCTGGCCTCCTTTTTTTTTTTTTTTTTTTTAAATATAAATGGTGTATATGATAAGTATCTTTAATTGGTCATGTAGCTGCCCTGACAAAACCAAGCAAACCAACCAAGATTTTTTTAATGAGGAAGGGAGAATGAGATTAGGAAAACAACTAATAACATCTGCCATGGATTGTTTTGTTTTTATTTTGTTTTTAGTTGAGCCCAGTAATATCCAAATAGCAATGAAACCATTGATTCTATCTAGCAACTGACAAAGGCTTAAGTGTTCTTTAAAACAGCTATCTGTGACTTCATGCAACACTGTGCCTTGAATAGAGAAGCTGATCAATAAACGTATAAAATGGAGCTCAGGGTGTCTCTTCCCCCATAACCACTCATCTTCAACTCAGTTAATCAAACTGTTATTTGGTAAGTTGTTCAGACAGAAGCTGTCTATCCTCAGTTCCAATCTCTTCAGCCTCCAGATGCCTATCCTCGTGTACAACATATCTATTCAGTCAGCAAGTCCCATTGACTCAACTTTCAAAAGATAGCCCCAACACCTCACCCCCTCTATTGCTACCTCTGTCCTTGGTCTGCCATTGTACTCATCTGCCCATACTCTTGAAGTAGCTCCTTTAATCACCTTCCTGGCTTCCTTTTTTGGCCCTGAAACAGATAAAGTGACCTTAAAAACAAATCATTTCTCTAAATAAAACTCTCCAAAGGCTTCCAACTGTAATTAGAATAAAATCCAAAGTCCTTACTGAGGTCAATGAGGCTCTTGGTTATCAGATGTTTGTCAACCTCTTCTTCATCTTTTAACACTCTGGGTTCTTTTTTTTGAGTCGGAATCTTACTCTGTTGCCCAGGCTGAGTGCAGTAGCACACTAACGGCCACTGCAACTTTGTTTTTTTTTTTTTTTTTTGAGCTGGAGTCTTACTCTGTCGCCCAGACTGGAGTGCAGTGGCCGCTCCCGGCCACCACAGCCTTGACCTGCTGGGCTCCGGTGATCCTTCCGCCTCAGCCTTCTGAGTAGCCGGAATTACAGGCGCGCGCTACCACGACTGGCTGATTTTTTTTTTTTGCTTTATTGTAGAGATGAGGTCTCGCTGCCCAGGGGAGTCTCGAACCCGCGGGCTCAGGCAGTCCACTCACCTCAGCTTCCCAAAGGCGCGGGATTACAGGCGGAGGCACTGAGCCCGGCTTGCAACTTTGAATGCCACAAGCTTCTAAGTAGCTGGAACTGCAGGCACATGCCACCACTCCCAGCTAATTTTTTGATTTTTTAATAGTAGAGACGAGGTTTTGCCATATTCTTAGGCTGGTCTTGAACCCCTGGGCTCAGGCAATCCTCTCGTCTTTGCCTCTCAAAGTGCTGGGATTACAGGCATGAGCACCCAGCTACATTCTGGGCTCTTTTTCTATACTTTGAATACCAGTCTTGTTCCTGCCTCAGTATCATTGCATTTTCAGTTTCCTTTGCCTGGAATGGTCTTCTCCCAGATACATACAAGACCCTATGTTCAGGACTTATTTTATATGATACCCTCTCATGGCAACCTTTAAAAAAAAATTAGCTGGGTGCAGTGACTCAAGCCAGTAATCCCAGCACTTTGGGAGGCGGGGGCTAGAGAATTGCCAGAGCT
Source organism: Carlito syrichta (assembly GCF_000164805.1). Lineage (NCBI taxonomy): Eukaryota > Metazoa > Chordata > Mammalia > Primates > Tarsiidae > Carlito > Carlito syrichta. The sequence goes on from NW_007252926.1 coordinate 144,564, forward strand.
CAGGAGTTCGAGTCTAGCTTGAGCAACATTGCAAGACCTCGTCTCTACAATTAACAAAAAAAAATTAGGCGTGGTGACACATGCCTGTGGTTTCAGCTACTTGGAAGGCTAAGGCGGAATGATCACCTGAGCCCCCAGTAGGTTGAGGCTGAGGTGGCTGTGAGCAACGTGCCACTGCACTCCAGCCTGGGCGACAGAGTGAGACTCTGACTCAAAAAAAAAAAAAGAAAGAAATCTATACAATCTTTCCTGCTTGCACTTCACCATTTTCTATTCCATCACTTTTATTTTCCTTATAACACTCATAAATAAAGAGAATTATTTGTATACTTGTTAATTTTCTTGCTTTCCCTACTAAAATGTAAGTTCCTTGAGTACGGGGACTTTAGCTTAGTTTTTGTTTCATTCAAGAAATATTTATTGAGCATTTGCTATGTGCCAGACACCATTCTTGCTGCAGGGATGATAACAATAAACAAAACAGGCAAAAGCTACTTCCTTCATGGAACTTTTATTTGTATATGTATGTGTGGGGGTATGTATGTAGAGGGATAGAAAATAGGGAAGTAAAATATGCAGCTTCTTCTTTTTTTTTTTTTTTTGAGTTGAAGTCTCACTCTGTCACCCAGACTGGAGTGCAGTGGCTGCTCTTGGCCACCGCAGCCTCTACCTGCTGGGCTCTGGCGATCCTTCTGCCTCAGCCTTCCGAGTAGCCGGAATTACAGACATGCGCTACCACGCCCGGCTGATTTTTTTATTTATTGTAGAGATGAGGTCTCACTGCCCAGGCGGGTCTCGAACTATCGTAAGTTTCCAATCCACTCACCTCAGCCTCCCAAAGGGGCGGGATTACAGGCTGAGCCACCAAGCCCGGCTTGCAGTTTCTTAAGTTTAAATGCTATGAAAAAAATTAAACCAGGAATGGGGGTAAGAACTGTCTGAATGTTGGTGGTTTTCAATTTCTAGTTGCTGTTTTCACAACAACGTTGTTATAACCAACCACCTAAAAATCAGTGGATTACTACAGCAGGCATGGGCCTCCTAGGGCTTATATAACCCAGGCTAGACTTGGCTCTAGGCTGTAGCTTGGGTTCAGGTGTTTCCTATGTGTCTCCTGTTTTTCTGGCACTAGTGGAATGGAATACAGTCATGTTTATTTTCCATGATAGAATTGCAGGGGTGTAAGAGACCAGGCCTAGCGGTGCAAAACATGTTAAGTTTCTACTTGAACCACATCCACTAACTTCACAGTGATGAAGACAAGTTGCATGGATAAGGCTAAAGTCTAGGGCAAGGGTCCTCAAACTTTTAAAACAGGGGGCCAGTTCACTGTCCCTCAGACCGTTGGAGGGGCGGACTATAGTTTAAAAAAAAAAAAAGGAATTTGTTCATAGTTTTTTTAAAAAAACTATAGTCTGCCCCTCCAATGGTCTGAGGGACAGTGAACTGGCCCCCTGTTTTAAAAGTTTGAGGACCTCTGAATTGTTCAAGTGGTTCCACAATGACTGGA
>NW_007252926.1:146093-146805 GCF_000164805.1 Carlito syrichta
GACCGTTGGAGGGGCGGACTATAGTTTAAAAAAAAAAAAAGGAATTTGTTCATAGTTTTTGTTCATAGACTCTAGGGGCTAGAATATATATTCTGGCAACCAGGAGGCCAGAAGTTTGGATAATACTACTTACTATAGAGGAGTGAAAATTTAGAGTGATAATGTAGTCTAATGTAAGGTCAGGAAAATCTTTGCTGTCATTCGAATAAAGTGGGCAGTAAAGGAGACCATAATGTGGATAGATATCTGGGAGGAGAATGGTTCAGCCAGCCAGAACAACAAATAGAGTCTAAAGTGAGAATATGCCTGGCCTGTTAGAGCAAGAAGGAGGTCGGTGTAAGCAAAGCCACACAGTAATGGAGACTTCAGAGAGATTATGGGGGATGGAGGGAAGGTGGACTTGTAGAACATTGTAAAGATTTGGGCTTTTCTCAGGGTGAGATTGGAAGCCATAAGAGAATTTTGAGCAGAGACGTGATATAATCAGACTGGAACAGACCCTGGCACATGTGAAATTGCTCAGTGTCTATTTGTTAAATGAATTCATGCTGATAATTCTTTTTCTTTTTTTTTTTTCTGAGTTGGAGTCTCACTCTGTCGCCCAGACTGGAGTGCAGTGGCCGGCGTGGCCACTGCAACCTCAACCTGCTGTGCTCCGGCGATCCTTCCGCCTCAGCCTTCCGAGTAGTCGGAATTACAGGCATGCGCTACC
>NW_007252926.1:146825-156897 GCF_000164805.1 Carlito syrichta
ATGCGCTACCACGCCTGGCTGATTTTTTTTTTTATTGTAGAGATGAGGTCTCGCTGCCCAGGCGAGTCTCGAACCCGCGGGCTCAGGCAATCTACTCACCTCAGCCTCCCAAAGGCGCAGGACTACGGGCTGAGCCACCGAGCCCGGCTCATGCTGATAATTCTTATTCTGACTTCAGCAAATCTTTCCAAAATAATGAGAGAAAAATACTTAAGAGTGTGAATGAAATAAAATAACCAAAGCCTTAGAAATATTTGTTATTAGCAATAAAATAGAAACAAATCTCAAGAAGGAGAGATCCTGGCAAGTAAGGCATAAGATATTGCTTGCCAGGCTGCAAGCCATTTGATGGAATCTTTTCAGCCTAAAGGAAGACCCATTGTATTTGAAATTAAGTTAGTATGTAGAAAGTGCAAGATTGAACTTGGTGGTCATCCTTTAGAGATCTGAAGGGGCTGGAAGGCTTGTAAAATGATAAGCAGCTGTAGTTCCAGCTACTTGGAAGGCTGAGGTGGAAGAATCGCCTGAACCCCAGTGGGTAGAGGCTGTGGTGCCTGTGAGTGTGCCACTGCACTCCAGCCTGGGCCTGGGTGACAGAGTGAGACTCCAACTCAAAAAAAAAAAAAAAAAAAAAGACGATAGGAAGGAGGTGATTTTAGATAGAAGCAATTCATTGTAAATTACCAAAAACATTTTGAGTTTATTGGAAAGATAGCCAAAGGGCTATGCATATATTAAGCACTTAAATACAAAATAAAGAATGTAATTGGCCAGGCGAGGTAGCTCATGCCAATAATCCCAGTACTTTGGGAGACTGAGGATAGAGGACTGCCTGAGCCCACGGGTTTGAGACCATCCTGGGCAACATGGCAAGACCCCATCTCAATAATAAATAAAAAAATCAGCTGAGCGTGGTGGCATGCACCTGTAGTTCCAGAGGCTTGGAAGCCTGAGACGCTGAGGCAGAAGGAGTGCCTGAGCCTAGCAGATCAAAGCTGCAGTGTCCGTGAGCATGCCGTTGCACTCCAGCCTGGGCAACAGAGACTAAAAAAAAAAAAAAAAGGAACATAATTGGATTGTAATCGTCTTTAGCTCTCACCCAAAGAAATCACTAAAGACTTCATCTGAGACTAGATGAAACTTGTCAAGTACCCTACCAACCCAGGGTTCCATTTCTCTTCCTTGCCCAGCAGGACTTAATAGGCATCTATTAAACAATTTTCTTCCTTTACCTGTTCTATCTTCTGTTTGATAGCATTTCTGCAGAAGATTTTAAGAGATAAAAATAGTTTTGCAAAGACATTGTGTATGTACTTTTGGGTTGAATATCCAAACTAGGCAGCCATGAAAAACTTTTATCTTTCTGTATATCTTTTGCTTATTTTCTTTTTATTTTTTGAGTCAGAGTCTCACTCTGTTGTCTAGGCTGAAGTACAGTGGCACACTCACAGCCACCGCAAGCTTGACCTGTTGGGCTCAGACGATCCTTCCACCTCAGTCTTCCAAGTAACTGGAACTATAGGCGCATACCACCATGCCCAGCTAATTTTTTGATTTATTGTAGAGACGCAGTCTCGCCAAGTTGCCCAGACTGGTCTTGAACCCCTGCACTCAGGCTATCCTCTTGCCTTGATCTCCCAAAGTGCTGGGATTACAGGTATGAGCCACTGCGCCCAGCTGCTTAATTTTTTTTTTTTGAGTCAGAGTCTTACTCTGTCACCCAGGCTGGAGTGCAGTGGCACACTCACAGCCACCCCAGCGTCGACCTGCCGGCTCCGGTGATCCTTCTGCCTCAGCCCTCCAAGTAGCTGGAAGCTACAGGCATGAAACTACAGGCATGTGCTACCACACCTGGCAAATTTTTTATTTATTGTAGAGTCGAGGTCTTTTCAAGATGCCCAGACTGGTCTCAAACCCGCGGGCTCAGGCAATCCACTCGCCTCGGCCTCCCAAAGTGCTGGGATTATAGGCTGAGCCACCGAGGCCCGCCAGTTAGTCTATTAAAGATGACGGTTGGTCAACTAAGACAAAAAAATATGAATTACTTTTCTTAGATGTCATAATTGTTCTTTTTTTTTTTTGAGTTGAACTCTCTCTCTGTCACCCAGGCTGGAGTAAAGTGGCATGCTCACAGCCACCACAGCCTCGACCTGCTGGGCTCAGGCGGTCCTTCTGCCTCAGCCTTCCAGGTAGCTGGAACTACAGGTGCATACCACCACGCCCAGCTAGTTTTTTCATTTATTGTACAGATGAGGTCTTGCCAAGTTGCTCAAGCTGGTATAATTGTTCTTTAATTAACTACTTTATTGTTAGTTTTGGGCCAACTTTGGTTCATATTCAAAGCCAGTCAAGTTTCAGAGTATGCTCTTAGCTTGTGTATCGTACTGTCTAATCACACAATTTTTTCTTTTTGAATTGGAGTCTTACTCTGTTGCCTAGGCTGGAGGGCAGTGGCATGCTTATGGCCACTGCAGCCTTGATCTGGGCCTAGGTGATCCTTCCGCTTCAGCCTTCCAAGTATCTGGAATTACAGGCATGTGCCACCTTGCCCAGCTAAGTTTTTTGATTTATTGTAGAGATGAGGTCTTACCAGGTTGCCCGGACTGGTCTCGAACCCATGGACACAGGCAATCCTTTCCCCTCGGCCTCCCAAAGTGCTGGAATTATAGGCGTGAACCACTGTGCCTGACCCATTATGCAATTTTTAAACACACAAATTCTTAAGTTATTGTTATACTTATTAAAATTTTACCATTAGTAATTATTCATATTTACTACCTTGCTTATTTTTGCTAAAGAAGAGAAACTTTATATCTGAGGCATACAAGCCCCTTTAAATTAGCAGGCCCAGAAAGGCATTTAAAATTTAACATCAGTCACTTCTCACTCCACCTAAAGGTAAATAAATAATTACCTATTGAAGCCACTTTCTCTGTGGTCTCTAACTAAAACTGAGTGCCATATGCCTATAGTTCAACAATGTGTAGGAAATCACTAAGCAATTTTTTTTCTCTAAACCAATGGGAATTCCTGACAAAACTTTTGTAATTGTCCCCATCACCTGAAGTACCCTTTTGTCTTTCAAAACTTGAGCCTCTTTTTTGTTCTTTGGAGCACTCCACAAGGCATCTTGGAAGTATATCTTCAGCTGCATTCCTCAACCATGGCCTTAATAAACTCTCCATATTAATTTTGTGTCCGCTTCTTCCTTTTAGGTTTTTTTTTTTTTTTTTTTTAAGTCTAGATCTCACTCTGTTGCCTAAGCTGGAGTGCAGTGGCACAATCACAGCTCATCCATAGCCTTCAACTCCTGGGCTCAAGCAATCCTCCAGCCTCCACTTCCCCAAAATGCTGGTATTACAGGTGAGAGGGCATTTTACTCCTCCTTCTTGGATTTGATTTTCTTCCTATTAAAGTACATCTTTAGCATTGTTTTCAACCAAGGTTGTGGATAGTAAAATTCTTAATTTTCATATGTCTCAAAGTATCTTTTTTTCTATCGTCTCTATTTTAAGTACACAGTTAAATTTTTTCCCACCTTTTGGTAATATTTTCTAGAACTGCTAATAAGAAGTCAGTCATCAATCTTATTGTCTTTCCTTTGTTGATAATGTATTTTCTGAAAAATAGCATTTATGTTTTTCTCTTTTTCCCTTGATGCTCTGTGATTTCATTATGATGTGGGTTTATGATTTCTTTTTTTTAACTGACATGTTATTTGGTGAATTTTTGTAATCTGACATTCCTGAATTTCTGCATTTTGGAAAATTTTCAGTCATTATCTGTTCAAATATTACTTCTTCAGTTTTCTTTATTCTCTTCTTTTGGAGCTTCCTATTTTGCTAGAGCTCAGTATTTTATCCTCCCTATCTATTGACTTCTTTTTCATATTTTCCATCTGTTTTTTTTTTTTTTGAGTTGGTGTCCCACTCTGTCGCCCAGGCCGGAGTGCAGTGGCACACTCACAGCCACCCCAGTGTTGATCTACTGGGCTCCTGCGATTCTTCCACCTCAGCCTTCCAAGTAGCCGGAACTACAGGCATGTCCTACTACGCCAGGCTTATTTTTTTTGATTTACTGTAGAGATGAGGTCTCTCCAAGTTGCCCGGGGTGTTCTGGAATCCGCAGGCTCAGGCAATCCACTTGCCTCAGTCTCCCAAAGTGCTGGGATTACAGACTGAGCCACCTAGCCCAGGCGCGCCCATCTTTTTATTTCTATTGAACTTTGGGAGATTTCCTCTGTCTTATTTTGTGCTTCACTAATTCCTTTTCCTTTGCGTAGTGGACTATTTACCCGTTGAGATGGTTTTTAAAGTTAAGACAGGATTCAGGACACGCTCCCCTTAGCGTTTGTGAAAGCAACAGAAGTAAAAAGTTCTCTCTGGCTTCCTGTTGCCAGCTTTCAGGGGGACAGGGTTATCTGTGTCTTTGTTTTTCCTTTTGGCTTTCTTTGGGAGTGGTTCTGGATATTGGAAGGACTGCATTCTTTTGGAAATGTCTTTTTTATTCATGGTTAAGTCATAAAAGGATTATAGTTTGGGATCTGAGTTCCTTGAGAGAAACGATTGGTTAAAAAGAGAGAGGAAAAAAGAATTCAGTACTTCCAGGAAATTTACAATTGCTCCCAGCTACAACCTGATGATTATATTTTTGAAATATAGTTGAAAGGATTTACTTTAGCAGTCTATGATCAGAAGTTAGCTTAATTGGAAGCTGATATTCAGGGTATGTATAATTTTTAAGGCCTCTTTGTTGGGTTCTGCTTCTTTCATGGAACTGTCTCAGTGGACCAAAACCCCTCTTATCAAAGCCCTGCTGAGTATATGCTACACCAACTGTGTCCACCTCTTCTTATGAAACTTCATTGGCCTCTTTGAGAAATTTAAGATTGCCCAGAGTGGCTTCTTAAGACCTCTTCATTTACCTCTGCTTTTCCTTCCTCCTTTTGCCAGCTTCAATCTTTCATTCAGTTTCCTCGAACCCTTGACATGTCCTCGTTCAAACCCACATCTCCTTTGGTACACACTTATGTATATACGTTTTAGTCAAGTTGATGAATGTTGGTGTGGTTTATTTTCATTTCCGCTGCTATATGATATTTATTCATTTTACTGGTGATAGAAAATTAGGCTCTTTTATGTTTTTTGTTGGTATAAACAATACTGCTAAGAACATTTTTTATTTTTTTTTAGTACACACACATCTAAGCATCTAGGCTATATCCTCTATGTTCATCTGGGAGTGTATTTGCTGGGCCAGAGAATATGTACATGTTCAGCTTTACTAGAAATGCCATATTTGTTTTCCAAAGTTCCTATACCGGTTTTTGCTTTCACTAGCAATATGTATGAATTCCTCTTGTTTGACATCCTGGCAACGCCTATATTTTTTGAGATTTAAAGATACTTGTAAGTCTTCTGAAATGGTATCTTTTAATTTTAATTTGCAGTTATCATGTTAATAATAAGATTGGATGTCTTTTCATATATTAATATTTGTGTTTTCTCTGAATAGCTTTCCTCTTTTGCTGATTTTTCTATTTGTCATTTCTTATTGATTTGTGGGAGTTATTTAAATATACTGGATAAGATTCTTTTGTTGAATATATATATTATTGTTGGATTTATATATTATATGTTGGATATATATATATATATATTTTTAATTATTATTATTTTTTTGAGTTAGAGTCTTATTCTGTCGTCCAGGCTGGAGTACAGTGGCATGCTCACGGCCACCCTAGCATCCACCTGCTGAACTCAGGTGATCCTTCCGCCTCAGCCTTCCAAGTAGCCAGAACTGCAGGTGTGCGCTACCACTCCTGGCTAATTTTCGATTTATTGTAGAGATGAAGTCTCGCCAAGTTGCCCCGGCTGGTCTCAAACTCGCGGGCTCAGGTAATCCACTCACCTCAGCCTCCCAAGTGCTGGGATTACAGGCTGAGCCATCAAACCCGGGTTGGCTAATTTTTTTTGATATATTGTGGAGACGAGGTCTCACCAAGTTGCCCAGGCTGGTCTTGTAGCCTTGGGTTCAAGCAATCCTCTCACCTTGGCCTCCCAAAGTGCTGGGATTATAGTCTTGAGCCACCACGCCTGGCCGGATATATATATTATTAATTAATGTGAACATTATTAATAATATTATTAAGCAATAATATTATTAATATTCTTAATTTTTAAAAAATTTTTAATGTGAAGATGTGGGATACAATTCAGGGTTAGGTACACAAACATTGATCATGCAGGTACCCCTGTTAATGAGGTATGCCCCTCCCTGCCCTAGCAGTTTCCCTCAACTGTCAATCCCACCCCCTCACAACCAACAGTTTGTCATTACTGCCAATCACTTTCTTATAGCATTACAATTGTTCAAGGTCCTCTTATGAGTGAAAACATATGGAACTCTGTTCTTTGTTTCTGTGATAAATCACTGTGTCTGATTGACTCCAAAGCCATCCAGGTTGCTGTAAAGTCCCTATATTTGTCATTCTTTATGGCTGCATAATATTTCATCGTGTATATGTACCACATTTTTTTTATCTAGTCCAGCTTGGATGGGCAGCATGGTTGGTTCCATGTTTTTGCTATTGTAAATAGAGCCACAATAAACATTCGTGTGCAGGTATCTTCTTTGTAGAATAATTTGTGTTCCTCCAGGTATATTCCCAATAGGGGAATTGCTGGGTCATATGGAAGGTCAATTTCTAGTTCTTTCAGAAATCTCCAGACTGTTTTCCAGAGAGGTTGTACACATTTGCATTCCAACCAGCGGTGTAGAAGCATTCCTTTTTCTCCACATCCTTGCCAGCATCTGTTGTTGTTTGTTTTATTAATGATGGCCATTTGTACAGGGATTAGATGGTATCTCAATGTGGTTTTGATTTGCATTTCTCTGATGATGAGTGAGGCTGAGCACTTTTTCATGTGTCTGTTGGCTACTCATATATCTTCTTTTGAGAAGTGTCTATTCATGTCTTTTGCCCACTTTTTAAAGGGGCTGTTTGTTTTTTTCCCTTCGGTGCCTTTGAGTTCCTTGTAAATCCTAGATGTTAGGCCTTTGTCAGATATAAAAATGGCAAGTATTTTTTCCCATTCTGTGGGCTATTTCCCTGCTCTCTTGATGGTTTCTTTTGCTTTGCAGAAACTCGTTAATTTGATGAGGTCCCACTTGTCTTATTTCTTAAAGTATTGGCCTTTAGGGTTCTGGATAGGAATTGGTTGCCAGTTCCAATTTCCATAAGGGTGTCTCCTGCGTTTTCTAAGATTCTTATAGTTTGAGGTTTTACATTTAGGTCTTTGATCCATTTAGAGTTAATTTTTGTGTATGGTGATAGGTAGGGGTCCTGTTTCAATCCTCTGCATGTGGTCAGTCAGTTTTCCCAGCACCATTTACTTAATAGGTTTTCCTCTTCCCATAGTTGTTGTTGGAGTCTTTGTCAAAGATGAGTTGGTTGAGGAATTGAGGCTTTGCTTCTAGAATCTCTATCCTGTTCCATTGGTCTATATTCCTGCTCTTGCAGCAATACCAGGCTGTTTTGATTACTGTAGACTTATAGTAAAGTTTGAAGACTGGACGTGTGATACCTCCTGTTTCTTTTGCTAAAGATTGTTTTGGCTATTCGTGGTCATTTATGTTTCCATATGAATTTCTATATTGTCATTTCCAGGTCTGAAAAGAATGATGCTGGTAATTTAATGGGAATTGCATTGAATCTGTAGATTGTCTTTGGTTAGATGGACATCTTAACAATGCTGATTCTTCCTATCCATGAGCATGGAATATTTTTCCATTTGTTTGTGTCTTCTTGGATTTCTTTGAGCAGTGTTTTAGAATTCTCATTGTAAAGGTCTTTCACTTCTCTGGTTAGGAAGATGCCAAGGTATTTCATTTTTTTGGTGGCTATTGTGAATGGGATTGTGCTTTTTATTTGGATCTCTGCCTGCTTGTTGTTATATAGGAATGCAACTGAGTTTTGCATGTTTGTTTTGTACCCTGAGACTTTGCCAAAGTCCTTTATCAGTGCAAGCAGGTTTTTGACAGATTCTCTTGGATTTTCAAGGTATAAGATCATATCATCAGCAAAGAAGGATAATTGACTTCCTCTTTTCCTATTTGGATACCCTAATTTCCTTCTCTTGTCTAATTGCCTGGGCTAGGACATCCAACACAATATTGAACAAGAGGGGTGAGAGTGGGCAGCCTTGTCTTGTTCCAGTTTTCAGGGGAAATGTTTCCAGTTTCTGTCCATTTAGCAATATGTTAGCTGTGGGTTTGTCGTAGATGGCACTTATTATTTTGAGATATGTTCCTTCTATGCCTAGGTGTTTGAGTGTTTTTATTAAGAAGGGATGCTGAATTTTATCAAAAGCTTTTTCTGCATCTAATGAGATATCACATGGTTCTTGTTTTTACATCTGTTGATGTATTTAATTACATTTATGTTGAATGTAATTCCAGTCCTGCATCCTGGGGATGAAGCCTACTTGGTCATGATGGATGATTTTTGAGATGTGTTTTTGGATCCGATTTGCTAGAATTTGGTTGAGGATTTTTGTATCTATGTTCATAAGGGATATTGGCCTGTAGTTCTCTTTCTTTGTTGCATGTTTACCCTGTTTTGGTATCAATGTGATGTTAGTTTCGTAAAATGATTTGGGGAGAATTCCATCTTTCTCAATTGCCTGGAAGACTTTTAATAGGATTGGTATCAGCTCATCTTTGTATGTTTTGTAAAATTCTGCTGGAAAGCCATCTGGTCCAGGGCTTTTTTTTGTAGGTAGTTGTGGTATGACAGAGTCAATTTCCTGAATTTTTGTTGGTCTATTCAGTGTCTCAATGTCTACTTATTTCAACTTGGGTAGGTTGTGTGATATCAGAAAGTCTTCCTTTTCATCTAGTTTATCAAGTTTATTCCCATATAAACTTGTACATAGTAATCTCTGATAATCTTTTGTATTTCTTCGGGGTCAGTTGTGATTTGATCTTTTGTGTTTTTGATTGTGTTTATTTAGGCTTTCTCTCTCTTTTTCTTGGTCAGTCTGGCTAGGAGCCCATCAATCTTGTTAATTCTTTCAAAGAACCAGCTTTTTGTTTTGTTGATATTTTCTATGATATTTTTGTCTTCCATGTCCCATATTTTGACTCTTATTTTTGTGATTTGGATTCTTCTGCTAAAGTTGGGGTTTTGGGGCCTTTTCTTTCCAGGTCCCTTAGGTGGTTTGTTAGGCTCTTCACCTGTGATCTTTCCATTTTCTTGATGTGTGCTCATAGAGATATAAATTCTCCTCTTAAACTGATTTCATGGCATCCCAGAGATTTTGGTAAGATGTTTCTTCATTTTCATTTGTTTTCAGGAATCTTTCAATTTCTTCCTTGATTTCAGTGTTGACCCAGTCGTTGTTCAGCATCATGCTGTTTAGTGGCCATGTCTTTGTGGGCTTTGGGGAAATTTTATTGGTGTTGATATTTATTTTTATTCCACTGTGGTCTGAAAAGGTGCATGGCAAGATTTCAATCTTATGAAGTTTGTTTATGTTTGATTTATGGCCAATGATGTGGTTGATCTCGGAGTACGTTCTATGTGGTGGTGAGTAGAATGTATAGTCTGTGGTCTTTAGGTGGAGTGTTCTGTAAGTATCAATTAAATCCATTTCTCCAAGCGTCTCATTGAGGTTCTGGGTGTCCTTGCTGAGTTTTTGTCTTGATGATCTGTCTAGGGTTGTGAGTGGGGTATTAAAGTCCCCCATTATGATAGTGTTATGGTTAATCTCTTTTTTAAGTTTGCCTAGAAGCTGCTTTAAGAACATTGGTGCTCCTATGTTAGGTACATATATGTTTAGGATGGATATTTCTTGTTGATAGATTGAACCTTTTATCATTATATAGTGACCTTCTTCATCTTTTTTGGTTTTTGATATCTTAAAGGGTGTTTTGTCTGAGATTAAGATTGCAGCTCCAGCTTTCTTTTGTGTTTCGTTCACCTGAAAATTTGTTTCCCATCCTCTTACTTTGAGTCTGTGAGTGTCCTTTCTGGTGAGATGTGTCTCTTGGAGACAATATATTGTTGCCT
>NW_007252926.1:156917-157257 GCF_000164805.1 Carlito syrichta
GTTGAGGAATTGAGGCTTTGCTTCCGGAATCTCTATCCTGTTCCACTGGTCTATGTGCCTGTTTTTATACCAATACCAGGCTGTTTTGATTACTGTAGCTTTATGGTAGAGTTTTAAGTCTGGAAGTGTGATACCTCCTGATTTGTTTCTCTTGCTAACGATTGTTTTGGCTATTCATGGTTATTTATGTTTCCATATGAATTTCTGTGTTCGTTTCCAGGTCTGAGAAGTATGATGTTGGTAACTTACTGGGTATTGTATAGAATCTGTAGATTGCCTTAGATGGACATCTTAACAATGTTGATTCTTCCTATCCATGAGCATGGTATATTTTTCCATT
>NW_007252926.1:157277-168299 GCF_000164805.1 Carlito syrichta
CAATATATTGTTGCCTCGTGATATTTTATCCATTTTGCCATTCTGTGTCTTTTCAGTGGTACATTTAGTCCATTCACATTCAGGCTAATTATTGATACCAACATTATTAATATTATTATTAAATAATAATTATTATTAATAATTATTATTATTTTTGAATTGGACTCTCACTTTGTCTCCCAGGCTGGAGGGCAGTGGCATGCTCTCAGCCACCACATTCCTTGACCTGCTGGGCTCTGGCAATCCTTCCACCTCAGACTTCCAAGTAGCTGGAACTATAGGCACGTGCCACCATGCCCAGCTAATTTTTTTTTTTAGGTTTGTTGTAGATGTGAGGTCTTGCCAGGTTGCCCAGGCTGGTCTTGAACCTGCAGGCTCATGCAATTCTCTTACCTCAACTTCCCAAATTGCTGGGATTATAGGAGTGAGCCACCGCACCCGGCCTGGAAATATATTATTAGAGATAATGCATATTAAACATTTTCATAATAGGTGACTTATCTTTAAAAAAATTTTTATTGTGCTTTGTGATGAATCAAACTTTTTAATTCTAATGTGGTTTAATTTATTAGTCTTTTTTTAATTGTTATTGCTTTTAGTCTTTTGTCGAGGCTGTGATGGTAGTCAGCATGCCACTGCACTCCAGCCTGGGCAACAACAACAAGAACAACAAAAAATCCTCTCTTAGGCTGGGCGTGGTAGTTCAAGTCTGTAATGCCAGCATTTTGGAAGGCCAAGATGAGAGGCCTGAACCCAAGGGTACGAGACTAGCCTGGGTAACTTGGCGAGACCTCATCTCTACAATAAATCAAACATTTAGCCAGGCTGGTAGCATACACCTGTAGTTCCAGCTTCTTTGGATGGCTGAGGCAGAAGGATCACCGGAGCCCAGCAAGTAGAGTCTGCAGTGGCCCTGAGCATGCCACTGCATTCCCACCTGGGTGACTGAGTGAAACTCCAACTCAGAAATAAAAAGGAAATCCTTTCTTGCTGTAATGTAATAACATTTTTGTTAGAAATTACCTTTTAAAATTTTTACAGTTAGCCTCTCACCTTTAGGACTCTATTCCACCTGGCAGTAATTTCTGTATATGGTGTGAAAGAATTCGCTCTTTTCTTTGATTGCTTTGCTACTGCCATTGTGTCTTTAACTTGGTTTTAATAATTGTTGGCATTTGGCAAAGGAATTTTGGTAGGGCAAATTCTCCCAATTTGTTCTTCTTCATGAGTATATTGGCCATTCCTTGCTCTTTACTTTTTTGTGTACATTTTATGGTCACTTGTCAAGTTCAAGAAAAAGGCTATTGAAATTCTTAAAATTTACAGGTTTATTTGGGGGAGAATTTCTGTCTTTAAAATATAGACTGTCTCTATCATAAGCATGTATTTATATAATTTATTTATACTTTTTCGACTGTATTTTAATAAAATCTGTTATTTTGGGCCGGTGCTGTGGCTCATGCCTATAATCCCAGCACTTTAGGAGGCCAAGGTGAGAGGATTGCCTGAGTTCGAGAACAGCCTGGGCAACTTGGTGAGACCTCATCTCTACAATAAATAAAAAAATTAGCCAGGAATGGTGGCACATGCCTGTAGTTCCAGCTACTTGGAAGGCTGAGGTGAAGGATCACCTGAGCCCAGCGGGTCGAGGCTGCGGTGGCAGTCAGTGTGCTACTGCACTCCAGCCTGGGCAACAACAACAACAACAACAGCAACAACAACAACAACAAAATCTGATATTTTCTCATAAATCATTTGTATATTTTTGTATACTTGTTGCATTTTTTTGTTATTGTAAATGGTGTTTAATTCATTGTGAAATATATTAAATATACAGATATAACTAGAAAATAATGTAATGAGCACCTGTGTGTGTTTGCTCCCAGCTTTATAATATTTTAGCACTATGCGTTATTTTCTGTTGTTATTCTTCTTCCCTCAATTAAGCGTTATAAATATAATTACTCTTCCCATTGTATTGTTTTCCTATTACATTCTTCTTTCTTCTTCCTTCTCTAGTGTTTCCGAAGAATTTTCATTCTTATATATATTTTTATGTTTTTACTAGAAGTTTATCTATGAGCAATATATTGTTTTGTATATTTTATAATGTGAAGGGAATGATATCCTTTATTAAAGCAGTAGCTTTTCTCTAGGAAACACTAGAGAAGGAAGATGTAATAGGAGAACAATACAATGGGAAGAGTAATTATATTTATAATGCTTAATTGAGGGAAGAAGAATAGCAACAGGTAATAATGCTTAGTGCTAAAATATTATAAAGCTGGGAATATACACATATAGGTGCTCATTACATTATTTCTAGTTATATCTGTATATTTAATATATTTCACAATGAATTAAACACTATTTACAATAACAAAAAATATGCAACAAGTATACAAAAATATACAAATGATTTATGAGAAAATAGCCTTTCAATAAAATCTTTCCACCTACATTATTGGCAACTTTTATTTTTCTCTTTGGCTCTCAGTAAAATATTCTACCTTTGGAACTCATACTATTTTATCTTCGAATGAAAACAGATTTTCTTTTTCTCTGGAGAGGGGAAAATATAAAATTTTCAGATGGAGAAGTATATTTGAACCTTATCATGTATGTAATCCCATTGATTTTTCTATTTTATATAATATGTGAGTTAATTATTTTAACTATACTTAAGTGAGATGAAATTTTGGTATGATTGATATTAGGTATTTTTTAGCTTTTGCCTCATTTACTCACAATTTTATTTCTTATGAAGTTGGACAAACTAAATAATAAAGATAATGTAAATTATATACAATATTTTTCAGATTCTCCAAACCTAAATGATTCTATTTTTATACCTAAAATTTATCTCTAACTTTCATATTGAATATAGAGTCAAGAGACAGAAGTAGTTATTTTTTTGTTGGTGAGTTGATAATGACTGGAATTAAATTTGAATAATTTTTTTGATTGATTTAAAGATCTAGTTTGTCTTTTCCCAGGTTGTGAATTCATCTTTTCTTAATGTTTAAACAAATTCAAGTGTCATTTTACTGACTTTGAGCTAAATATGAATCCATGTCTGTGTTTCAAGAAATGACACAGGTTTGCATATTTGCTTTTTTCCGTACTACTGTAATTCTTATTTACATGGCTAAAGGAACCTATTATTACTTTACCTGAGAAGACTGTGATAGTTTATTCATTGGTTAAGGAAAGTGATGGAGATTTATTTTAATAGAGTACTTCATGGAAAACTTAAGAATTCTTAAGATAAATTCCAAATACTACTATTTTGATCACCCTTTTCTATACTAGTGGTACTGTTTGAATAATTGAATCAGATAGGATGATTTATTTTGTGGATTATTTTAATCAGCCTGGCTTAAAAGGTGCTTTTTACAAAGATAAATCTAAATAGGCAGCGAGACCTCATCTCTACAATAAATCAAAAAATCAGCCAGGCGTGGTAGCGCATGCCTGTAATTCCGGCTACTCGGAAGGCTGAGGCGGAAGGATCGCTGGAGCCCAGCAGGTTGAGGCTGCGGTGGCCAGAAGCGGCCACTGCACTCCAGTCTGGGCGACAGAGTGAGACTCCAACTCAAGGAAAAAAAAAAAAATGCTGTCTCAGGATTGGTACTGTTTAAAAATAGAAAATATATTTAAACCACAGAAAACAAGGGTTATTACTGTTTCAGAAGTATGTAACAAAATCAGAGAGGAGAAATTACTCTAGAAGATAAAATAAAACCTGGCTGTTTGGAGAGCTATAAATAAGATTCCACTATCCCCATGTGGTTTTGAACACAGAGGGTAACTTGAATTTTAAAATTGGGAGAATTCAAATATTTTATCCGAAGGAAAGGTAAATATTTTTATTTTTACTCAGATAAATTGCTTTTATCTGAGTTCTTGACGCTGGAAATACCACAATAGCAAGTTCTGACTGCTAGCTTTTGTGACTACCCTGTGTATGTGGTCATGAAGCAATTATTGCTCCATTCCTTTTTTCTCCAAGGTAGATAGAGAGCAGAGGATACATGGTAGCTTGGGTGGAATCTACAGGCTCAAAGAAAGATTCCTGAGTTTGGACTACTGTAACAGTAAATGGGAAATCCTATGAGCTCGTCCGTCTGTACCTTTTTAATCCCCTTAGTTATATTTAGCAAAGGACTCCTGCCATGATTGCTTTAGACACACTGTAAGGGTAGGTAGAAAAAGACCACAGAAGCTCTTTGTTTCTTGGCTATCTTTTTTAGATAATGACCTGCTGCCTCAAAGGAGACTGCTTATTCAGAAAACCAAACTGTCTAAATAACCTATCTAGGGCTTCTGACTCCAGTCCTTTTTGCTTTTGTTTTCCTCATTTCTCTTATTTTCTTATTTTGTGATATTCATTAATCCTTTTTTTTTAACATAAAAACTTTTAATAGAGAATTCAAATCTACAGTATTAAATTCTAAAGGGCAAAATAGTACTCACTGTGGTACTACCTACATACACAAGATACACAGGTCTCCTTTCCAGTAACACTCACTATTTTCAGTTTCTGGTGTATATTTTCAGAGATGTTTTATACATATGTGAACATATAAAAGTAAACACACACACACACACACACACACACACACACACACACACACACACACACATTCTTTAAAAAGCACATACCTTCACATGTGTTAGTATTCTTTATGTATTCTGCATATTGCTGTTTCTGCTTGACACAGATCATACTACATTAGCAACTACAAAGCTGCCACTTTTTTCTGTTGTAGATGTCCTTATCTAACAAGTTTCCTCATATCTGTTTTTTTTGTTTGTTTGTTTGTTTGTTTTTAGCTGGAGTCTCACTCTGCCGCCCAGACTGGAGTGCAGTGGCCGCTCCTGGCCACCGCAGCCTCAACCTGCTGGGCTCCGGCAATCCTTTCTGCCTCAGCCTTCCAAGTAGCTGGAACTACAGGTGCACGCTACCACGCCCGGCTAATTTTTGATTTATTGTAGAGATGAGGTCTCGCCAAGTTGCCCAGGTGGGTCTCGAATCCGCAGGCTCAGGCAATCCACTCACCTCAGCCTCCCAAAGGCATGGGATTACAGGCTGAGCCACCGAGCCCGGCTTTTTCCTCGTATCTGACACTGTTATTTCCTCCTGTCTGCTTTCTTTATTTAAATTTGTGCTTTTTTTTTTTTTTAACTTT
The DNA here is from genome assembly GCF_000164805.1 of Carlito syrichta. Classification (NCBI taxonomy): domain Eukaryota; kingdom Metazoa; phylum Chordata; class Mammalia; order Primates; family Tarsiidae; genus Carlito; species Carlito syrichta. Next base: position 162,470 of record NW_007252926.1, read on the forward strand.
TTAAGATAAAAACTTAGATAATTAATTTTAAGCCTTTTTTCCTAATGTAAATATTTAAAGCTGTAGATTTTTCTTTAAACACTGTTATAGCTGTATCCTAAATTTTTGATAATGTATTATCATTCAGTTCAAAACATTTTATAATTTTGCTATGATTTCTTATTTGTTCTATATGTTATTTGGAAGTATGTTATTTTAATTGCAAATACCAGGGGCTTTTCTTTCTTTCTTTTTTTTTTTTTGAGTTGTAGTCTCACTCTGTCACCCAGACTGGAGTGCAGTGGCCGCTCCCGGCCACTGCAGCCTCGACCTGCTGGGCTCCGGCAATCCTTCCACTCAGCCTTCCAAGTAGCTGGAACTACAGGTGCGCGCTACCACGCCAGGCTGATTTTTTATTTATTGTAGAGATGAGGTCTCGCCAAGTTGTCCAGGCGGGTCTCGAACCCGTGGGCTCAGGCAATGCACTCACCTCAGCCTCCCAAAGGCACAGGATTACAGGCTGAGCCACCGTGCCCGGTTTACCAGGGGTTTTCTAGATTTTTTTTTTTGTAATTGATTTCTAATTCGATTCTGTTTTAGTCATCACACAAAAACTGTATGAGCTCATCTTTTTAAGTTTAGTGGGAGTTGTAAAATATTATTGAGATGCAGCAGCTGAACAGGTGAATGTTCTTTCTGCACTTTAAAATAACATGAGCTGGGAGTGGTGGCTCACGCCTGTAATCCCAGCATTTTGGGAGGCCGAGGCAAGAGGATTACCTGAGTCCAGGGGTTCGAGACCAGCCTGAGCAACTTGGCGAGACCTCATCTCTACAACAAATCAAAAAATGAGCCAGGTGTGGTGGTGTGCACCTGTTGTTCCAGCTACTTTGAAGGCTGAGATGGAAGGATCACCTGGACCCAGCAGGTCAAGGCTGCAGTGGCCATGAGTGTTTCACTGCACTCCAGCCTGGGTGAGAGTAAGTCTCTAAATTAAAAAAACAAAACAAAACCAAGAAACAATAACATGTATTCTGCAATTTATGGGTATACTCTTCTGTAGCTTAATTATGCCAATTTAGTTGTTAAGGTTTCTATATCCTTTTTTCTTTATTTTTTACTTATTCATCCTATATAACTACAGCTTTGTACACTTTGACCTACATATTTGTATTACCCCTCTTTCCCACCCTTGGTAACCACCAGTATACTCACTATTTCTATGTGTTTTATATATATTTTTCAGAATCCACATATAAATGAGATCATGTAGTATTTCTTTCTTCCTGGCTTATTTCATTTAGCGTAGTGTCCTCTAGGTTTATCCAAGTTATCATAAGTGGCAGGATCTTTTTTTAAAAGATTAAATGATATTCCATTTCTTGTGTATATATAACAGTTTCTTTATCCATTTATCTGTTTCCATATCTTGCCAATTGTGAATAATACTGCAATGCATATACTAGTGCAGACTTCCTTACAAGTGGTGATTTCATTTTCTTTGGGTATCCTTCAAATAATGTTGTACTCTTATCATATATGACTTGATAATCCTGCTATTTGTGTTTTTGCTATCAAACAAATGCTTTTATTTATACTATTAACCAACTAAAACAATGTGTAAAGAAGCTCAGATGTGAAAAAATAAATATTTTATATCTACTTACACATTTTTTACATTCAGTATAGAACCGAGAGTGGTGGTTCACACCTATATTCCAGCACTTTGGAAGGCAGAGGCAAGAGGATTGCCTAAGCCCAGGAGTTCAAGACCAGCCTGGGCAATTTGGCAAGACTTTGTTTCTACAATAAATCAAAAAATTAGCCAGATGCTGTGGTGCACACCTGTGGTTCCAGCTACTTGGAAGACTGAGGTAGAATGATCACCTGAGCCCAGGAGGTCGAGGCTGCAGTGGCTGTGAGTGTGTCACTGCCCTCCAGCCTGGGTGAGTGGGATTCTGGCTGTTAACAAACAAACAAACAAAATGCATTTAGTATAGATTTGAGTTTACATCTAATATTTTTCTTCAGCTTGAAAAGCTCCCTTTAACATTTTCTGTAGTACAGATCTGACAACAAATTCTCTGGGCCTTTATTTGTCTGGATATGCAGTTTCTAGAAAGACTTATTGATCAAAGTGCAAATTTTAGACAACATTGTTGTTGCTTCTAGATAAAATACCCAATTTCCTGTTTTCTTTACCTGCCTTTCTCTTAATTTTCCTTGAAGTCAAATGCTTTGTTTCCAAAGTACAAGATGACTGAAACCATTAACCAGTTTGAAAAATGAAGGTTTCATTAATCCTCTCCAGATGACTTCATTTCGCTGTCTGTCTCCTCTTTTCTTTCTTTCTTTCTTTTTTTTTTAGTTGGAGTCTTACTCTGTCACCCAGGCTGGAGTGCAGTGGCATGCTCACAGCCACCCCAGCATCGACCTACTGGGCTCTGGCGATCCTTCCACCTCAACCTTCCAAATAACCAGAACTACAGGCATGCGCTCCCATGCCCGGCTAATTTTTGATTTACTGTAGAGACGAGGTCTTGCCAAGTTGCCCCAGCTGCTCTCAAACCCGCAGGCTCAGGCAATCTACTTGCCTTGGCCTCCCAAAGTACTGGGATTATAGTCTGAGCCACCAAGCCCTGCCTGTCTCCTCTTTTCATTGTGCCAGTTATTAAGGAATACCAACGCATGTCATATTCAATGTAGGTGACCTCCTTAGAAAACCTCTAGTTTGAGTACCTATGAAGATTTTGGTATGGTAGTCTGAGCTATCTCATTGCACTAGAGGCCTTTTTAAGAAGGCAACACTAGGGCATGACAAGACACTCTGCAAGACTGATAGAAGGATATTTTTTTAACTCCTTGAAACATTGTCTGTGGTAATTACAAGTTCTGCTTTTGTGCATGAGCAGTTGAGGTCATAAAGGAAAGTGAAGGATTTTCAGACTATACAATATTTATTTCCCTATTTTATGGTTTAAGATTTTTACTCTCTTGATGTTAAGATAAATAACTTTAGCAGGAATATATACAGACCAACCTTATCTCCATCATCCTTAGGGGACTGCTTTCCAACTGCCAGTCTTCTCTCACTGTACATTCAGATTTACCTCTAAAATCTATCTCAAATGTGACCACTTCTCCTTGCCTTCAGTGCTTTCTCTTAGTCCTAAAGTATTTAAGTCTCTTATCTGGACCTCGTTAATTAGCTTCTTATCCTGGTTTGCTGTCTGTTCCCTACACAGCAGCCAGTCATTTTTTATTGTTTTTTTTTAAACTTCATTTAATTTTTTAAAGATGGGTTCTTGCCCAGACTAGAGTGCAGTGGCATGATCATAGCTTACTGCAGCCTTGAACTCCTGGGTTCAAGTGATTCTCCCACCTCATCCTCCAAAAAAAATTTATAGACGAGGTCTCATTATGTTGCCTGGGCTGGTCTCCAACTCCTGGGCTCAAATGATCTTCCTGCCTCAGCCTCCTGAGTTGATGAAATTACAGGTGTGAGCCATCATGCCTGACCAGAGTCATTCTTTTATAATCAAAGTCATATATCAATACTCTGTTCAAAGCCCTCCAAGTGGTTTCCCTTCATGCTTAGAATAGCAGCGGGTCTTCACCATGGCTTACCCTGCCTGGCATGGTCTGGTTCTACCCCTCAGTGCCCTACCATTTTCTCTCTTACTCATTCTGCTCCAGATAAACTGACCTTGCTTTTCCTCGAACATATCAAGCATGCTTTGTTTGCTGGGCTTTATTCTTATTGTTTTCTCTGCCTGGAATGCTCTCCCAAATATTCTCGAAGTTGATATCATCCGTTTACTTAAGTCTTTGCTTGAGGTTATATCACAGAGCACTTCCTTTTTTTTTGAGTAGAAGTCTCACTGTCTCACTCTGTCGCCCAGACTGGAGTGCAGTGGCCACTCCCGGCCACTGCAGCCTCGACCTGCTGGGCTCCGGCAATCCTTCTGCCTTAGCCTTCCAAGTTGCTGGAACTATAGGCGCGCGCTACCACACCCGGCTAATTTTTTGATTTATTGTAGAGATGAGGTCTCGCCAAGTTGCCCAGGCAGGTCTCGAACCCGCGGGCTCAGGCAATTCACTCACCTCAGCCTCTCAAAGTGCGGGATTACAGGCTGAGCCACCGAACCCGGCTAACACAGAGCACTTCTAAAGTAGCAGACCCCACCCACTTTGTCCGTTCGCTAGCATAGTCACTATCTATCCCTTTATCCCTAATAAATGAAGAGAGATATTAAAATTATTATGGAGGCTAAGTGGTGATTTATGGCAGAATTCCCTTTCTGATTGTGTATGAAGTGCATGTATACATTTTTTTGTATGTGTATTTTATGCTTCTTAGGCAATTGGTTTACTACCTAGTATACATCATGAATTATATAACTGAGAAAGTTACTGGAAAACTTACTCAGATTTGTAACCTACTTGTAGTGAATGCTGTCAAAAGACAGTAATATAATACATTTACTCAAAGAAGTTAATTAGTTGATATTTATTTGTGATTCTAGAATTGGGTACGACCTCATCCTATGAAGTAGAATGAGCATTCCAATAAGCTAAGCAAAGGAGCTTGGATTTATGGACAGGGAAGGGCGGAGGAAAGCAGATACAGAGAATAAAAAGTGGAATGGTTATTTCAAAGTTACTTTCTTTGGAAAGTTTAAAGCAGAAGGTACTTTTTATATTGCTGGGTAACACTAGCCTGTTTGGAGATTTGGCTATAATTTATCTCCTGACTTCTTGGATGGTTAGATAAACAACCTAGATTTGACTTGATGGTTTGCAGCTTCAGCATAAGTAACTCCATTTTGGTTTAGTCTGTTGGGCCTAGTTTTGGAGAGGTGCTGTGTTCAAAATAATGGCCTCATATATATATATTTTTTTCCTTTTTTTATTTTTTTGAGTTGGAGTCTCACCATCACTCAGGTTGGAGCCTCCACCTGCCTGCTGGGCTCAGGCGATCATTCCACCTCAGCCTTCCAAGTAGCTGCAACTGCAGGCACGTGCCACCGCCCATGGCTAATTTTTTAATTTATTGTAGATGCGAGGTTTCACCAAATTTCCCGGGCTAGTCTTGAACCCCTGGGTTCAGGAAATCCTCTTGCTTCTGCCTCCCAAAGTGCTGGGATTATAGGCATGAACCACTGCACCCGGCTTCCTATATGTTTTATTTAACAACATGTATAACTGCATTATAGATTACATTATTTGTGATCTCATTTTGTTTCCTCCCTTATTTTTTCCTCTTTTGTTTCACATCTAATTTATATTCTGGTATTATATTTATATAATTTAAGAATTATCTTGGGGCAACCTCTTCAGGTCCCCTCCCACTGTGGGAGCTTTTCTGTCCTCTCAATAAATACTGCTTTCTAAAAAAAAAAAAAAAAAAAGAAAGAAAGAATTATTTTAAATTCCTTTTGGACAATTTAGATAAATAAATAACTCAAAAGTGATAGCATTACCTAAGAAGTTTAACTGCTAAACAAAACAAGATCAGTTCTATCTTCCCTAAGTCACTATTTTTAATTCAACAGAAAGCATAGGGACATTATTTTATTTTTTATTTTAAAGATGTGGGGTACAATTCGGGGTTAGATATACAAATGTTCATTATGCAGGAACCCTTGTTGATGAGGTATGCCCACCCCTTCCCTGGCAGTTTCCCACTACTGCCAATCCTTTTCTTATAGTAGTATGATAGTTGTTCAAGGTCTGCTTATGAGTGAGAACGTGCAATTCTCAGTTCTTTGTTTCTGTGATAGATCACTCAGTATTATAGACTCTAAGTCCATCCAAGTTGCTGTGAAGTTCATAATTTTGTCCTTCTTGA
>NW_007252926.1:168319-208369 GCF_000164805.1 Carlito syrichta
GCGGCCACTGCACTCCAGTCTGGGCGACTGAGTGAGACTCCAACTCAAAAAAAAAATACAGTTAGATATATAGAAGATCCATCTTTAAAGATGAGCGATCTCAACAGCCAGTACGAATGCTTCCTCTGTGCAAGCCCCTTAGGGTGCTCTCCATGGATCATTTGATGCCATATCTATGCCAATCTCGTAACATGGTTTTTTTGTTTTTGTTTTTGTTTTTGTTTTTGAGTTGGAGTTTCACTTGGTCGCCCAGACTGGAGTGCAGTGGCCGCTTCTGGCCACCGCAGCCTCGACCTGCTGGGCTCCGGCGATCCTTCCGCCTCAGCTTTCCAAGTAGCCGGAATTACAGGCATACGCTACCATGCCCAGCTGATTTTTTTGATTTATTGTAGAGATGAGATCTCGCTGCCCAGGCGGGTCTCGAACCCACGGGCTCAGGCAATCCACTCACCTCAGCCTCCCAAAGGCGCGGGATTACAGGCTGAGCCACCGAGCCCGGCTTGTACCACATTTTTTTTATCCAGGCCTCTTTTGATGGGCAGCGCAGTGGGTTCCATGTTTTTGCTATTGTGAATAATGCTGCAATAAACATGCATGTGCAGGTATCCTTTTCACAAAGTGATTTGAGTTCCTCTGTATATTCCCAGTAGGGGGATTGCAGGGTCATATGGAAGGTTGATTTTTAGATCTTTTAGGAATCTCCAAACTGTTTTCCACAGAGGTTGTACTAGTTTACACTCCCACCAACAGTGTAGCAGTGTTCTCTTTTTCCCGTATCCTCTCCAGCATCTGTTGTTTTTTTGAGTTATTGATGATGGCCATCCTGACTGGAGTTAGGTGGTATATCTCAGTGTGGTTTAAATTTGCATTTCTTTGATGACTAGTGAGGCTAGGCTTTTTTTTTTTTTTTTTTAAGATTCAGAGTTTTATTCTGTCACCCAGGCTGAGGTGCAGAGGCACACGCAGGGCCACTGCAGCCTTGACCTGCTGGGCTTAGAGGCCTTCCTTCTGCCTCAGCCTTCCAAGTAACTGGAACTAACAGGCATGTTCTGTTAATTAATTTTTCTTGATTTATTGTAGAGATGAGGTCTTGCCAGGTTGCCCAGGCTGGTCTTGAACCCATGCGCTCAGGCAATCTTCTTCCTTGACCTCCCAAAGTGCTTGGATTATAATTGTAAGTCACTGCACCCAGTGAGGCTGAGTATTTTTTCATGTATCTGTTGGTTGGCCATATGTCTTCTTTTGAGAAGTGTCTAGTCATATCTTTTGCCTACTTTGTAATGGGGCTGTTTGTTTTTATCTTTTCGGCACATTTGAGTTCCTTGTAGATACTAGATGTTAGGCCTTTGTCAGACATACAGTTGGCAAAATTTTTTCTCAATCTGTAGGCTGTCTCTCTGGACTCTGATGGTGTCTTTGGCTTTACAAAAGCTTGTCAGTTTGATGAGGTCCCACTTTTCTATCTTCTCTTTTATGGCATGGACACTTGGGGTTTTGATCAGGAATTGGTTGCAAGTTCCAATTTCCACAAGGGTATCTCCTGCATTTTCTAAAGTTCTTATAGTTTGAGGTTTTATGTTTAGGTCATTGATCCATTTAGAGTTGATTTTTGTGTAGGGTGATAGGTAAGTGTCTTGTTTTAAACTTCTGCATGTGGTCAGCCAGTTTTCCCAGCACCATTTACTAAATAGGTTCTTTTCTCCCCAGTGGTTGTTGGTGGAGGCTTTACTGAAGATGAGTTGGTTGAGAAATTGAGGTTTGACTTCTGGAATCTCTGTCCTGTTCCATTGGTCTGTATGCCTGTTCTTGTACCATTACGAGACTGTTTTGATTATTGTAGTTTTTTAGTCTGTGAGTGTGATACTTCCTTCTTTGTTGCTTTCTTGGTTTTTTTTTTGCTGAGGATTGTTTTGGCTATTTGTGGTGATTTATGTTTCCATATGAATTCCTGTAATGTCGTTTCCAGTTCTGAGAAGAATGTTGCTGGTAATTTAATGGGGATGGACATCTTAACAATGTTGATTCTTCCAATCCATAAGCATGAAATATTTTCTCATTTGTTTGTGTCGTCTTTGATTTCTTTGAGCAGTGTTTTGTAGTTTTCGTTGTAAAGGTCTTTCATGTCTCTAGTTAGGAAGATGCCAACGTATTTCTTTTTCTTTTTTTGTGTGACTATTGCGAATGGGACTGTACTTTTTATTTGGGTTTCTGTTTGTTTGTTGTTGGTGTATAGAAATGCTACTGTCTTTTGCATATTTTCTTTATACCCTGAGACTTTGCCAAAGTCCTTTATCAATGCAAGGAGGTTTTTGACAGATTCTCTTAGATTTTTCGACATATAGCATCTTGTCATCTGCAAAGAGGGATAATTTGACTTCCTTTTTTTCCTATTTGGATACACCTGAGCTCCTTCTCTTGTCTGATTGCTCTGACTAGGACTTCCAAAACTATATTGAACAGGAGGGGTCAGAATGGGCATCCTTGTCTTGTTCTGATTTTCAGAGGAAATGGTTCCAAATTCTGTCTGTCTAGCAGTATGTTGGCTGTGGGTTTCTCATAGATGGCTCTTACTATTTTGAGGTATGTTCCATCTAGGCCTAGATGTTTGAGGATTTTTATTTATTTATTTATTTATTTTCATTTTAAACATTTTTTATTTTAAAATTGTGGGGTACAGTTAAGGTTTAGGTTTATAAATATACATCATTCAGGCACCCTTGTTGATAAGGGGTGTCTCCTTGTCCCCAGACAGATATTGACTACCATTAGTCCCACCTCCCTTCCCCTCCCTACCCCTCCCCATAGTTTCCCACACTGTCAGTACTTTTCTTGTAGTATTATGATAGATGTTCAAGGGAGGGTTTTTATTAAGAGGGAGTGCTGGATTTTATTGAAAGCTTTTTCTGCATCTAATGATATAATCATGTTGTTTTTGTTTTTACATCTGTTGATGTATTTAATTATGTTTATAGTCTTGTGAATGTTGAACCAGCCCCGTTTCCTGGGGATGAAGCCTACTTGGTCATGGTGGATGATTTTTTGAGATGTGTTGTTGGATCCAGTTTGCTAGAATCTTCTTGAGAATTTTAGCATCTACGTTCATCAGGGATATTGGCCTGTAGTTCTCTTTCTTTGTTGGATCTTTACCTGGTTTGGGTATCAATGTGATGTTAGCTTCATAAAATGATTTGGGGAGAGTTCCATATTTCTCGTTTGCCTGGAATACTTTCAATAGGATTGGTATCAGCTCCTCCTTATATGTATTGTAGAATTCTGCTGGAAAGCCATCTGGTTCAAAACTATTTTTGGTAGATAGTTTTCTTTCTTTTTGAGTTGGAGTCTCACTCTGTTGCCCAGACTGGAATGCAGTGGCATGCTCCCGTCCACTGCAGCCTCGACCTACTGGGCTCTGGCGATACTTCCGCCTCAGCCTTCCAAGTAGCTAGAACTACAGGCGCAAGCTACCACGCCCTGCTAATTTATTGTAGAGATGAGGTCTTGCCAAGGTGCCCGGGAGGGTCTCGAACCCGTGGGCTCAGGCAACCCACTCACCTCAGCCTCCCAAAGCGCTGGGATTACAGGCTGAGCCACCGAGTCCGGCCGGTAGATAGTTTTCTTATGATATAGTTGATTTCCTGGATTGTTATTGGTCTATTCACGGTCTCGATTTCTTCTTGTTTCAACCTGGGGAGATTGTGTGATGTCAGAAAGTCCTCTATTCCCTTTACATTTTCAAGTTTGTTTCCATACAAGTGTACAGAGTATTCTCTGATAATATTTTTGTATTTCTTCGGGGTCATTTGTGACGTGATCTTTTGCATTTCAGATTGCGTTTATTTACGCTTTTTCTTGGTCAGTCTAGCTACAGGTTCAGCAATCTTGTTTATCCTTTCAAAGAACTAGCTTTTTGTCTCATTGATTCTTTTGTATTATCTTTTTGTCTTCTATGTGCTGAATTTGGGCTCTTATTTTGGTGATCTGGATTCTTCTGCTGAAGTTAGCGTTTTGGTGATCTTGCTTTTCCAGCTTCCTTAGGTGATTTGCTAGACTGTTAACTTGTGATCTTTCCATTTTCTTCATGTGTGTTCATAGAGATGAATTCTCCTCTTAGTACTGCTTTCATGGCATCCCAGAAGTTTTGGTAAGATGTTTCCTAATTTTCATTTGTTTCCAGGTATCTTTTAATCTCTGTTTTGATTTCCATGTTGACCTAGGAGTTGTTTAGCATCATGCTATTGAGTGTCCATATTTTTGTGGGTTTTAGGGGAACTTTATTGGTGCTGATATTTATTTTTATTCCACTGTGGTCTGAGAAGCTGCATGGTAGTATTTTAATCGTATGAAATTGGTTTATGCTTGATTTATGGCTGAGGATGTGGTCTATCATAGAGTATATTCTATGTGGTGATGAGTAGAATGTGTATTCCCCTGTTGTTGGAGTGTTCTGCAGGTATCAGTTAACGCCATTCGGTCAAGTGTCACATTAGGTTCTGGATCACCATGTTGACTTTTTTGTCTTGATGATCTGTTCAGGGTTGTTAGTGGCGTGTTTAAGTCCTCAGTTATGATAGGTTAGAATCAATATCTTTTTTTTAGTTTACCTGGGAGCTGCTTTATGAAAGTTGGTACCTCTATGTAGGGTGTAGATATGATTAGGATAGATATTTCTTGTTGATGGATTCAACCTTTTATCATTATGTAGTGCCCTTCCATATCTTTTTAAATTTTTGATAGCTTAAAGGGTATTTTGTATGATATGAAGATTGTGACTCCTGCTTTGTTTTGTGTTCTGTTTGCCTGAAAATTTTTTTTCCATCCTCTTACTTTGAGTCTGTGAGTGTCCTTCCTGGTGAGATGAGTCTTTTGGAGACAATATATTGTCACATCATGATATTCGATCAAATTTGCCATTCTTTATCTTTTCAGTGGTGCATTTAGTCCATTCACATTCAGGCTAATTATTGAGATGTGAGAGTCTATCCCTACCCTGAGATTCTTATAGGGTTTGTTGTTGTTGCTTCTGTTTGCTTTCTTTCTTTTTATTTTTGGGTTGACATATGTATGTTTTCCATCTTTTCCCTACATTCTTGGAAAAGGGTATTGTTATTTTTTTTCTTTTTTGTGTGTTTAATAGTTTCTTAAGTGTTTCTTGTAGAGCTGATCTGGAGGCAGCAAAAACTCATAGAGATTGAATGTCTGGGAAGAATTGTAATTCTCCATTGCTGATGAAACTTAGCTTAGCTGGGTAGGTAATTCTTGGTTGAAATTGTTTATCTTTGAGAACTTTGAAGATTGGACTCCAATCTCTCCTAGCCTAATGTGTTTCTGAAGATAAGTCTGCTGCTATTCTGACTGTTCTTCCCTGGTAGATAGTCTGACCTTTCTTTCTTGCTGCCTTTAGGACTTTTTCTTTTATATCTACTTTGTGTAGGTGAATTGCTATGTGTCTAGGAGTTGGTCTTCTCATTTGTTGTCTTTCAGGAGTTCTCTGTATTTCTTGTGTTTGAATGGTTGTGTCACTGATGAGATGAAGGGTTTTCTTGGATAATTTCATGGAATGTTTGTTCCAGGGTGGTCTGTGTCTCTCTGTCGTTCTCAGGGATTCCAATTAATCTTAATATAATCTTAATCTTGATATAATCATTTATTTTTTGGAGGTTTGGTTCTTTCTTTTTAAGCTTCTTTTCTATGTTTTTAAGTTTGGGTTAGTTCCATATTTTGGTCCTCAAGCTCTGAGATTCTTTTTTCTGCTTGGTTAGTTCTTTCCATGCTTATCAGTTTGTTGTTTATTTCATTGACTGTGTTCTTTATTGTTGTTATCAATGCCTTCATTCTTTTCTCTTATCTCTCCTCATTACTATTTCTTCTCTCCATTAATATCTTGATATCTGAGTTTGTGGTTTGAGACCCAGTCATTCTGGGGGCTCTTCATTGTTTGCATTCCAAAGTCTATATTCTCAGTGGTTGACCTCCCAAGGGTCTGTGTGAGGCCCATATTCTTCCTTAGGTTTTTCTTCATTTGAGTAGGTCCCCCCCGCCTTTTTTTTTTTTTTTTTTTTTACTTCTTCTTTAATTCTGTTGGTCATCAATGGGGTGTAGCTTTTGCTTCTATTTGCTCAATCTTCTATTCTTCCTTATGTCATTCCTCTGGCTTTGTTCAATTCTTAAGTTGATTGGGTGTGGGAAGATATACTCTTTGCAGTTTTGAGTTTTAATTGAGCAGGGAGCTGTGATTCAGAAACTATCTGCAGACCCAGTATTTGCTGAGAGGGGTGTGGGCCCCCTGGAACCTATTTCCCACTGCCTTACAACATGTCCATGCAGTGGGGGTATATGTTTGCTACCTGAAAGCAAAATGAGATAAGAAAAAGGAAAATAATGGAAAAGGAAGGAAGAAGGCAAAAGGAAGATGGAGAGAGAGAAGAAGAAGAGAGAAAACAAACAGGTATACCAACTAACAAATAAGCAGAGTAAACAGAGAAACAAAGACAGAAAAAACAAAAAAGAAAAATCCCAGAGACATACAATCATACAAACACACAAACTGACCCAAAAAAACCCTATTGATGTACTCTCCCTCAAAAATACTCATATACAAATATAAAATCTAAAGAAAAAGCTTTAAAATAACAGAAACAAAGGAAGTACGAAAGCATAACCAAAAACAGAAAGGGAGAGGAGAAAAAAGCTAAAACAAAAATCAAAAAATAAGCAAAAAATAAAAAACTCCCAAAATAAAACTTGCTCTGTGGCTGTTCCTGTAAGTCCAACTTCCTTTCAACTGCTGCTGCTGTGTTAAGAAGCAGCTCTGGTATCCAGCCCCTCCCCTCTGCTCTCAGTGGGTGGAGGGTGGATTAGCTCTGGACTCGCCCGGTTTTCTGCCACTGCTGTCACAGATCTGATGTGTCTGTGCCTGTTCCAGTGTGGGGAAGGAATGTCTATCTTTCTGAGTTTGATGAGGAGATAATCTCTAGGTCCCAGGCTGGAGGCTGGGTAGAGCTGGGTGGGCCAATGCATGTCTCTGCCTGGTCCCGAGGCAGAGCAAATGGCATGGGTCAGTGTTTCCTCACTGGTGGTGGGGCTCCTGCCACTCTGCTTTCTCCACAGATCCTGGGGCTTGTGCCACTCTGCTGTCACAGGTGATGATATGGGCCAGGTGCTAGGTGGTGAGGAGCAGCTGTTTTCTACTAGCTCTTCTCAGGAGAGCCCCAAGAACATCAGATGATCCTGCCACGCCAGTGGCTCCAATCTCAGGGCAGGTGAGGGGGTGGTTGCAGTCACCTCTGGAGAAGAGCCCCAGGTGCATGAACCCAAGTCACCCCTGAGACGGACTTTCACTTACCCACTGGCACACCCGCACTCACACAGAGAGTCTTAATGGACACTAGCTTTTGCGGAGACTCTCACAGTCTGACCTATTCCATCGCCATCTTTGACATTATTTTAATATAAAAACTTATTGGGTTGGGCGCAGTGACTGAAGCCTGTAATCCCGGCACTTTGGGAGACCAAGGCAAGAGGATTGCCTGAGCTCAGGGTTTGGAGACCAGTCTGGGCAACTTGGTGAGACCGCCTCTCTACAAAAATAAATTTAAAAAATTAGCCGGGTGTGGTAATGCTTGCCTGTAGTTCCAGCTACTTGAAAGGCTGAGGCAGAAGGATCACCTGAGCCCAGCAGGTCGAGGATGCGGTGGCCGTGAGTGTGTCACTCATTCTAGCCTGGGCAATAGAGTGAGACTGACTCAAAAAAACAAAAAACAAAACTTATCAAAGAGTTTGACTTTTTAGAGAAGTGAGGTGAACATCTATAGTATAGTGTGCCCAGCACACCTTTTCTGGATCTTTCACTCCTCATTCATAAGTTTAGCATACCTCTTGGTCCCAGGTGTTTATTTCAGGAATAGCTAGCTATCTGTTCGAGCTTGATACAAGTCTCCACCCACCCAGGCAGAGTTAATTTGTCCAGAGGTAGACACATGATATGGTTGGATCAATGAGGACCTTCAATGATCCTTTTGAGTTTGGGACTGAAGATTATAGTTAAAGCTGTAAAATGTACAACTCTCTAGCTCTAGACAGCTATGTTTTTCTTTATGTGGTAAAAAGCTAGTATGAAGTGAGAAGATTAAGCTGGCCCATGGAAAAAGATACTACTTTAGAAAGAGTCTTTCTCAGCCCCAACTTTGTCTTTGTCCATCTTCTCTTCTTTGTATAATACTTTTCTGTGTTTAGTATGATATTCCAGTATCATTTTAGTTATTGTAATTTTTTTTTGCTAAACCATTTCGAGATAACTTTGGTCACCAGTACCGTCCTAACTACTTAGTTATTTATTCAAGATGAGTAGTAGGAAGTACATGTAGATATCGAATTCATACTCTACCCTCATTCTAAACTACATGAAACTGGGTGTCTGCCCAAATATAGAAAACTTGCATTGCTGGAATTAAATTAAAAAGATAGGTAAGTTGAAGAGTGGTAAAGAATATATACAATTTTTATTCAAACCATTTTTTCCAAGCTTAGAATGTTTCAGATTTTTTTGTTGTTTGATATTCTTATTTAAATCCAATGCCTATACTTTTATAGGAGGTAATGAAATCAGAGATAATAATACCAGACTCTATTTGGTCTATTTAGATTAAAGGAAACCCTTGGAATAGAACAAAGTTTTTTTGTGTGCAGTGTGCATTGTATCATGTAGCTGAATGTTAGTTAAGTCTCTAGGGACAAAGCTTTTATCACTGGCAGAGTGTAGCAGCAAGAGCTTTCCTCTTCTCTTGCAATCAGCACTTAGTGTTTAATGTTTAAAAATATTTGGCAAACACAAGAGAAGAAAGGTTATAGATGTTACCTTTAATTGGATGTTAAAATTTAATACAGCATAACAGCGTTCTGGTTTTTGCTCTTTTGCCATTGACCAGTTGAAGAGAACCCAGGGTACTCTCCTCAGCTCTATCTTGTGGAGTTTTTTTCTGGTTGTTGTTAAAGGGAGTGGTATTAAGGAGAAATTATTTGTTTTAAATGGTACTGTGACTAATTACATTTTAGGATTTTGTTTGTATATAATATATAATTTTTTTTGCAAGGGAGAGAGATTTTTTTCAAACATGACAGGTGATCACGAGACCTCATTTCTGCCAACCAATTTCTTCAAACAAAGATGCTAGATGCAGAAAATCTGACTAATTTACTTTTTTATCTGCTTTCCTAAGCTCTCACCACCCTCTACTAGAGGTGCAAATGAAGCAGTAAAACAGAAAATACAAAGTAGTTTTGATAATCCACAAAGGGAAATTTTAGTTTTTCAGCTTTCTATTAACTAAAAGTCAAAGCACATATTTTCTCTATCTGCAGAATTAAGTTGATGCCACCATAAGGTAAGTGAGGATCTTAAGACTGTTGACTTCTCTCTGAGATTAATGTTCCAAGCCACAGTCTATGCCACAGCCTGTTCCATTGAGACAGTTCCTCCACCCATGGGTGCTCTTATGCTTTCCACCAAGACAGAAAGTCTAGGAATTATCTTAAATTCTTAAATTCCAGGTCTAGTAAATGAACTAATCTTTTGCCTGTATATCTACACTAGGATTCCTTTGGTGGCACCAATAGATTCTGTGCAAAGATCCCCATCTGCTGGTCAAACCCCCCACACAACAAAAAATAACAATCCAACAATAAAGTACAATAGTACAAAAAACTTATTTGTAACAATGCAGATAAAAAACAATACGGTGTAGCAACTATTTATGTACCATAATGTTTGCATTACATTCAACATTATAAGTAATCTCGAGATGCTTTAAGGTATATGGGAAGATGTGCAAAAGTTATATGCAAATACTATACCATTTTATATAATGGACTTGAGCATCTATAGATTTTGGTATCTGCAAGGGTCCTGGAACCAATCCCCAGCAGATACCAAGTGATGACTGTATTGTTCAGATTCCTTTTTACTGTTTATAATCCATCACTCTTCTATTCTCTCCTAAAAATATCTTATGACATAACTATCTTTCAATATGACTCTTCTTTCTTACGGTCATTCATGTGATCTCCAAGAACTCCTTTGTGTTAAAAAAAAAAGGTTCACTCCAGGTAGCTTTTTTTGGTAATTTCATTTTATACTTTTTTTTTGAGTTGGAGTTTCACTCTGTCACCCAGGCTGGAGTGCAGTGGCATGCTCACTGCCTCCACAGACTCGACCTGCTGGGCTCAGGCAATCCTTCTGCCTCAGCCTTCCAAGTAGCTGGAACTAGAGGCCTGTGCTACCACGCCCAGCTAATTTTTTGATTTATTGTACAGACGAGATCTCGCCAAGTTGCCTAGGCTCGTCTCAAACCCCTGGGTTTAGGCAATCCTCTCACCTCAGCCTCCCAAAGTGCTGGGATTACAGGCTTGAACCATTGTGCCTGACTATATTATTTTTCTAAATGCCATCACTGGGTCCAGTGGAGATGTCCTGCCTGATAACATAGTCACATTTTCTTGACATCTTTAACTTCAGTTGTCTTCTGTGTCTTGCTACTCAAGAAGACTCTACCCCTGAAATCTTATTATTATATACTCCCAGTCTCTGCCCGTAGTATTCTGTAGATACAACTCACTCCCTTTTCCCACTGCTCTTGTTTGATGAAATTGAGCTTGAGTACTTTTACCATTTAAGTTCTTATAATCTAGCATATTGCTCAGTCTTTCTTCATTACTTAATCTAAGTTTTATTAATCAAAACTTGAGCAAGTTTTTTGTCATTTCTCTTAAGGCCTTGGCTTCTTGTACTTTTATCACACCTGTTCAGCAAATCTCTAGATCAGTTTTGGTGCACTCAAGCAGTAGTTCCTATTCTTATTCCTTATTCATTCCCTAGAGCTGACGTTTTAAAAGTGTGGTCCCTGGACCAGAAGTATCATTTTCACCTAGGAACATGTTAGAAATGCACATTCTTAGATTTCATACCACATTTACTGAATCATAAATGTGTGTGGGTTTCTAGCAATTTGTGCTTCTATAAGCCCTCTGTGTCATTATAATACACACTAAAGTTTGAGAACCACTGCCCAAAAACACTTAACTTAAACTTCTATTTCTTTCCTCAAGCTTCCTACTTTACTGTATTCTCACTTATTGATAGTTGATAACTGGCTGGTTGTTACTTCAGAGATAAAATAGATGCCGTCAAATATGAGTTTCATCAACTTTCTCGACTGCCAGCTACTCACCTTAGCTTCTCTTTGCTTGTATGTGTGTTTGGTAATTTTTGGTTGTAAGATGGACATTGTGTGTAGGATTCTAGAGACTGAGGTAAATAATAATCTTGGAAATGGGCTAATCTCTTTTGCTAGAATGTCAGAGTGAATTTAGTCTAGTCAGAAAGGGAAAAAGATTTGGTTTTTGTTGTTGCTTTGGCTGCCTTACATTTTTTTTAGCATTACCTTGTACTCAGGGCTCGTATGCCATAGTATTTTCTTTTGAGACAGGATCTCATCCTGTCGCTTAGGCTAGAATGCAGTGGCATGATCATAGCTCATATTCTGGGCTCAAGAGATCCTCCTCCCTCAGTGTTCCCAGTAGCATGACTATAGTTGTGTACTACCATGCCTTGCTAGTTTTTAAAAATGTTTTTAATCAATGCTACTCCTCTATCCTTGGCTTTAGGTCTTCCTTGTGTGCTTGAACAGCAGACAGGTTTTCTCTCCATGTCTTTCTCCCAGTAGACTATTTTTTCCCTTGTTATTTGATGCTTGCTAGCATGGATATTCTGTTGTCTTGGTTTCACTTCAGTCTTAGGTAGGCCCTGTGTACCTGCGTCTTAGGTGTGGGAATTCTTGATCCTGCTCCTTATGCTCCCTTGATCCAGGAAAATTTGTTGTCCTTCTCTCAGTAACTTAAGGCTTTTACTCTGTAGGGAGAAGGATCTGGGTATTCCTGCAGCAGTGACCACTTACCTCTTCCAAATCTGTACCAAAGAGGGAAGCTTTCTCTAGTTTCCCTCCCTACCCCCAGTCTATCTTGTGAGCATTCAATAAATGTTCATATGTATAAATTTCACATGAATCAGTGTTCCCTAGGTTTTTATCTTCTCAAAATAGTCCACATTTGACCTTTAGTCATTTATTTAAAAACTTTAGCTGGATTCTTCTTACTCATTTATTTTATGGTCTGTTAGTGAGTGTCCTGTCCCAAATGAGTCAGTGTTCACATCCCATTAGTCCTTAGAGGCATTTGTTTGTCCTTAGATTTCAGGTCAGTTGTTTCCCTATGACTTCAGCTTTAGCAAGTGCAAGGGAAGTTTGATTTGTAGATGATTCAGTTTTTGTTTTTTTAGTTTGGGAGTAGTGCTTTTTCTAGCTTAGTATATCCTAAATGAAAGCTACTATCTTTTTAAAGGACGATGTGTTTACTTGTTGTTTCTACTTTCTCATATTTTATTTTATTCCACTGTCTTATAGTCTGGTTCATGACGTTCTCCATTCCACTGGAAGGTTAACAGTAACCCATCTGTTTGAAATCTAATGAATCTTTTCAAGTTTTTTCTGTTCTACCTGTCTGGTGCATGTGACACTATTGATCATACCCACCTATCTTAAAATTGGCAACCAATCCTGCTACCTTTCTTTTCCTTGCTGTTACTTCTTAATTTTTATTTATCTTCCATTTAAAATCACAAAACAATGTGTTGTTTATTTCATATTATCACAGCAATTTAATTGTTATTAATACAAGTAATTATTTTAAAACATAAAGAAAAACATTACTCATAGTGCCACCATTCAGATAGCAACTATGAACCTTGTGTCTAAATGACTGATGGTTTTTTCTAAATATTTCACATAAACACGTGTTCTTAAAATATTTTTAAATTTTACATTTTTAAATTTTAAATTTTACATGTGTTCTTAAAATTTTTTTTAATTTTTAAAAATTTTACAGGAGTGAGTCATGATGGCTCACTCCTGTAATCCCAGCACTTTGGGAGGCCAAGGCAGGAAAATTGCTTGAGCCCAAAAGTTTGAGACCAGCCTGGCCAATTTAATGAGACCCCGTTTCTTTTCTTTCTTTCTTTCTTTTTTTTTTACATATTTTTTATTTTAAAATTGTGGGGTACAGTTAAGGGTTAGGTATATAAATATGCATTGTTCAGGCACCCTTGTTGATAAGGGGTGTCTCCCCGTCTCCAAACAGATGTTGACTACCATTAATCCCACCTCCCTTCCCCTCCCTACCCCCCCATAGACTCCCATCACTGTCAATCCTTTTCTTATAGTATTATGATAGATGTTCACGGTCCACTATATGAGTGAGAATGTGTGATATTCAGATCTTTGTTTCTGTGAGAGATCACTCAGTATTATAGACTCTAGTTCCATCCAGGTTGCTGCGAAATTCATGATTTTGTTCTTTTTATGACTGCGTAGTATTCCATCATGTATATGTACCACATTTTTTTATTCCAGTTCTCTTTTGATGGTTCTTGCTATTGTGAGCAATGCTACGATAAACATACGTGTGCAGGTATCTTTTTGATAGAGTGATTTGAGTTCTTCAGGGTATATTCCCAGTACGGGGATTGCAGGGTCATATGGGAGATCGATATTTAGAGCTTTTAGGAATCGCCACACTGCTTTCCACAGAGGTTACACTAGTTTACACTCCCACCATCACTGTAGCAGTGTTCCCTTTTCACCACATCCTCTCCAGCATCTGTTATTTTTTGAGTTATTGATAATTGCCATTCTGACTGGAGTTAGGTGGTATCTCAGTGTAGTTTTAATTTGCATCCTCTTGATGATTAGTGAGGTTGAACATTTCTTCATGTGTCTGTTGGCCACTTGGATGTCGTCTTTTGAGAAGTGTCTGTTCATATCTTTTTCCTACTTTATAATAATGGGGTTGTTTGTTTTTTTCTTTTCAGCACGTTTGAGTTCCTTGTAGATCCAAGGTGTTAGGCCTTTGTCAGACATGGAGTTGGCAAATACTTTTTCCCAGTCTATGGGCTGATGAGACCTCATTTCTACAAAAAATACAAAAATTAGCCAGTTGTGGTAGCACATGCCTGTAGTCCCAGCTACTTGGGAGCCTGAGGCAGATGATCCCAGGAGGTCAAGGCTGTGGGGAGCCAGTATTCTGCCACTGCAGTGAGCTGGGATTGTTCCACTACACTCCAGCCTGCATGACAGAGTGAGACCCTGTCCCCCCAAAATAAATTTTGTACATTTTATGCTTTCACAAGTGGCTTTTTTTTTTTCCTAATGTGGTTCAGATATCATTATTTATCTGAAATACACAGTCCTTAAAAATTAAAACATTCATCATATAAATAAATTATGATTTATTGGACTAGTCACATATTTGGCAGTATAAATTATTTCTAAATTTTCCCGAGATAATTCAGTAAAAATTTTCCTGTAGATTAACATTAGTGCATATCTCTATTATATTAGAATCGATTTCTAAAAGTGCCATTGTTATGTCAAGTAGTATTATATACTTAAAAAAAAAATTTTTTTTTTCGGCTTTTAAGGTATATAATGAGTAGGAGGTTTTTTTTGGTAGCATCTTTATTGAAATATAATTTACATATAATACAATTCACTTGTTTAAAGTATAGAATCTAATAGTATTTATTGTATCCCAAGTTTTGTGTACCCATTACTGCAATCAGTTTTAGAACATTTTTATTACCCCCAAAAGGAAACATCCTACCCATTATCAGTTACTCCCCATATTCCTCCCAATTCCCTGTAACTCTCACCAATAGACAACGACTAAGTTACTTTTTATCTGTATAGATTTGCCTGTTCTGGACATTTCATATAAATAGAATCATACAATATGTGGTCACTTGTTTATGTGTTTAAACCTATGTATCAATTTGAGAATTGTCATCTTTACTATATTGAGTCTTCTAATTCATGAACATGATGTGTCTCCATTCATTTGGGTCTTCTTTTATTTATTTTATCAGTACTTTGTAGTTTTCAGCATATACTGTATATCCAGTATGTGTTCATTTATTTTTGTATATAGATGTAGAACTATGTAAATAGTATTGCATTTTAATTTAAATTTCCAATTTTGCATTGGTATGGTATAAGAATAAAAATAAAATTAATTTTATTTTGTATTGACTTTGTTTCCTGTGACTTTTTTTGCTCACTTACTAGTTTTCGTGTTTTGTTTTTGGTAGTCTTTGTTCTATGTTTTTATAGATTCCTTGGAATTTTCTACATAGACTTTCATGTCCTTTGTGAATATAGACAGTTTTATTTCTTTCACTTCAATCCTTATGTCTTTTATTTATTTATTTATTTTTCCTTTATTGATCTGACTAAAACTTCCTTAGGAGTGTTCTGAGTGTTCATTAAAAAATTGAAATAAAAGCCATCTAGATTGGAAAGGAAATAAATCCCAGAAGAATTTTCTGTACATACAGACAAGTTGATTCTAAAACTTACAAGACAGGCAAAGAAACAAGAATAACTCGAATGATTTTGTATATCTTTAAATAGTTCCTATTTTTTTAGGGGGAAGACATTTTTTACTATTAGGTATTGTTAACTGTAGGTTTTCTTTCCTTTTTTTTTTTTTTTTGGAGTTGGAGTTTCACTGTGTCGCCTGGGCTCACGGCCACCACAGCCCTCCAAGTAGCAGGAACTACAGGCATGTGCTACCATGCCTGGCTTATTTTTTTATTTATTGTAGAGATGAGGTCTTACCAAGTTGCTCAGGCTGATCTTGAACCCCTGAGCTTACGCAATCCTCTCACCTTGGCCTCCCAAAATGATGAAATTACAGGCTTGAGCCACTGTGCCCGGCTGTGTAGATTTTCTTTAAATTCCCTTTCTCAGTTTAGTAAGTTTCCTTCTATTACTAGTTTGCTGAGTTTTTATTATGAGAGTAAGTCATTTTTATCATAAGAGTAATCTTTTCTGTGTCAGTTGGTATGAGCATGTATGAGCAACTGTATTTTTATTTTATTTTTTTTTAGTCTTACTCTGTCAGTCACCGAAGCTGGAGTGCAGTGGCATAATCACAACCACTGCAACCTTAACCTGCTAGGCTCAGGCAGCTCTTCCGCCTCAGACTTACAAGTAGCTGGAACCACAGGTACACATTACCATGCCAGGCTAATTTTTAAAATTTATTTATTGTAGAAACAATGTCTCACCAAGTTGTCCAGGCTGTTCTCAAAGTCCTGGGTTTGGGTAATTCTCTGAACTCTCCCAAAGTTCTGGGTTTAGAGGTGTGAGCCAGCACACTGGTCAAGTTTTTTTTTTTAGACTGTTGATATGAGGGATAATATTGATTGATTTCCAGATATCAAACCAGCTTTGCATCCCTATGATTAACCCCACTTGGTCATGTTGTATTATTCTTATATATTGTTGGATATAAATTAGTAGTTATTTGTTGAGGACTTTTATGTGTATGTTTATGAGAGACACTGGTCTGTAGTTTTCTTTTATTCTAATGTCTTTTGTTGTAGTATCTCTAGGGCATGGGATCTGTCAAGTCATATTGCTTAAGTAACATAGCTGCTATTTAGCAACCTGTACTTTATGTGGAGTTCTTTATGCTCTGTGCCCCACTCAGAAGAGACAACCTTCCACATCATCTGATAGTGAGTCAGAGCATTATTCTCTCTCTCTTTTTTTAAGTCAAGGCTTACTCTGTCACCCAAACTGTAGTGCAGTAGCACAGCCTTGGCTTACTGCAGCCTCAAACTCCTGGGCTCAAGCAATCCTTCTTCCTCAACCTCCCAAGTAGCTGGGACTACAGGCATGTACCGCCATTCCTGACTAATTCTTTTTTGAATTTTTTTGTAGAGACAAGGTCCATCTTGCCTCGGTGGATTTTGAACTCCTAACCTCAAACAATCTTCCCTCCTTTGCCTCCTAAATTGCTGGGATTATAGGCATGAGCCACCACACCTGGACCAGAGCACTGTTCTCAAATATGCATATAACATGAAGAAATTTAACATGTGTTATGCCTTTTTATTACCGTTATAGGAACAAGATACAATATATGCTTTTTTTTTAAATTTGGAGACGATATCTCAGTATGTTCTATACTACTGGAGCCCTGAAACCTTTAACATTGTGGCAAGACTTTCTACCTTTGTAGGTTTTATCTCCTGTTCCTTGAAACACTTTTTTCTTACTATGGTGTTTAGTGTATTTAGTGCTTCTGATGAAGTACTAAATATCTTCAACATAGTGGACCAATATGATGTTATATGAAATTTCCAGACAGTTCAGATCCCTTTTAACACTGTGAAAAATAGCAGAATAGACAGTCTTATTGGCAAGACTGTAACAGTGTACCACAAGTAAGTAGACTATGGTCCAGACGCCAAATCTGGCTTGCCACTTCTTTTTATGCAGCATATGAGCTAAAAAATGCTTTTTAAAAAATTAAATGTTTTTTAAAAAAAATCAAAAGAAAAAATAATATTTTCTGATATATGAAAATCATATAAAATTTAAATTTGCATCCATAAATATTTAGTGTAACACATTCTTGCTTATTTGTTTACATATTGTTTATAGTGGCTTTTTGCCACAATGGGTTGAGTAAAGAAGTTGTGGCAGAGACTATGTGTGACATTCTCAATTTGTACTTTTTCCCAGCAACAATAGTTAATTGCAAAACAAAGCTAAAAAGAATTAAAAAAAGAAAGAAAAAGACAAATTATTTCCTTGATTCCTGAATAATCTCTGAAACAACTACAGGCAAGATGTTAAACACACATGTGCCCACATGCGTGTGCACACACACACACACACACACACACACACACACACACACACACTAATTTATTACAACCTGAAGTGGAATCTGCTAAGATGTATTACTAACAAAGATATATATGGAACAGAAAAAGACTTCGTTGGACACATTTACAAGCCATAATTTAAAACCATAGCTATTCATTATTTTATTTATCAGCAGGTATTTTGCAGAAAACATTTGTGAATATACTATGTGTTATTGAACAAGTAGTGATAAGAGCAAGCTTCATTGCTTTCAAGGGCTTAAACATAATTAGTTCTGTGAATGGTTATCAAAAAGAGGAGTTGAATATTCTGACTTTCTTTATCACACAACAGCTCAGTGACTTCACAGGTGTAAAGTTGTATTGTGAATTTTTGAGCTCAGGACTAAGATTGAAGCTTTTCTAAATGAGAAGAATCTCCCTCAACCAATATATGAGATGAAGAATGGCTTTGGAAATTTGCTTTTGTTTGCAGCAAAAATATTTTAAATTAATTTACTAGCAAACCAAGTTTATATGTGCTGCATTAGAGTTTTTTTCAGTCATAACTAACACTGCTTGAATCACAATGATGTCAGCTTATTTTATACATATCTTGTAATGTCAAAAGCCAAAACAAGAAGTGGGATCTACTTCTCATGTAAATGTATTTAATATGTTCCAAGCTCAAACTGCAGTTCCAGAAACAGTTGTTGGACCTTGAGTCAAGAGCAAAGAAAATTTATATGTTTTAAAATCCATTTAACTCTGTAATTGAGGAACTTCTACCTAACCTTCAATGGGAAGTGATTAATGTACAATGTAATGATATATTAAGCTGTAATTATCAAGAAAAGAATCTAGCATAATTCTATAAATGCCTTCCAATTGATGAATATGTGCAATTAATATCCTATGCTTATGACTGAAATCATTATTTGGTAGTACCTATCATCAACATGAAAGACATTTTCAAAGATTACATATATCAAATCTCATTACAGATTAGTTTTAACAGGTGAACTTTACAATCAATATTAATAATTGGGAACACTAACTTTGTACCCCCACTTAAGCAAAATGTCATGTCCACACAAAAGAATTTGATTCTTATTAGGACTGTATTTTCAAAAATTATATTAAATTATAGTTTTGAATTTCATCAATAAAAAGTTTGGGAAATTTGAGACTATTTTGTTATATAAGTGCTCTTATAATATCCTCCATTTTGTCTCTTGGCTTGCTAAGCTTAAAATGTTTACTATCTGGCTTTTTACAGATAAAACTTTTACAACCTCTGTGATATATGTATATATATAGTTTGTTCCATATTAATGCAAACTTCTGATTTTCCTTCCTGGTGAGTATATATTAAAATAAAGCAGACTGGGTGTGATGGCTTACGCCTATTATCCCAGCACTTTGGGAGGCTGAGATGAGAAGATTGCCAGAGCCCACAGGTAACTGACCAGCCTGGGCAACTTGGCAAGACCTCATCTCTACAATAAATAAAAAAGAAAATTAGCCAGGTGTGGTAGTGCATGCCTATAGTACCAGCTACTTGGAAGGCTGAGGTGGAAAGATCATCTGAGCCCAGCAGGTTGAGGTTGTGGTGGCTGTCAGCGTGCCAGTGCACTCCAGCCTGGGTGACAGAGTGAGAGTCTGATTGAAAAAGAAGAAAGAAAGAAAGGGGGCGGGGTTGGATACATATCATGTACCAGAGGCCATGCTTATTTACACAACAGCTACATGTAATGTTACTCAGTGGCTTAAATTATAGTAGTCCATTGTTTTCTGCCATGATTCATTCACTGTTTTTTAGAAACCTTACCAGTGAATTAACTGGGGATGTGATGGAGCTACTCATCTATATTAGGAGTCTCCAGAGAAACAGAACCAATACGATGTGCATATATAGAGAAAGAGATTTCTTTTTAAGAAACTGGTTTTTGTGATTGTGGAGACTTGGCCAGTCCAAAATCTGATGGGGGGATCCAGCAGCCAGAGACTCAGGAGAGTTACAGTTCAAGTTAAAAGGGAGTCTGCTGTAGGACCAGAAAAAGTTAATGTTGCAGATGAGGTCTGAAGGCAATCTGATGGAGAATTCCCTCTTGTGCCTGGAAAATGAAACTTTTGTTCTATTCAGTCCTTCAACTGATTAGACGAGGCCCACCCAAACTGTGGAGGGCAATCTGATTTATTCAGAGTTCATAGACTGAAATGTAAATCTCATCTAAAAATGCTCTCACAGAAATATCTAGAAGTATTTGATCAAATATTTGGGCACTATGGCCCAGACAAATTGACACATAAAATTAACAATTAACCCTATATTCTGTAAGTTTCTGATCTCTGCATATTCCCTAGGGTTCCAGTGCTATTTTTTTACTCTCTTGACAGTGGGTAGGACATTTTTAAGAACTTTACAATTGCTTTGACTCCACAAGTCAGGGAACCAAGGTGAGGGTTCTGCTAATTACTGATATGTCTGTTTTGATTTTTCATGTAGGAACAGGAGAAATGATTTTGGGTAAGACTCGAAACACAGTGAACTTACTGTGAGACACGTTTGGACTAGGACTTCTTTTGTTATCTGATCTCCCTATGTCTCTATTAAGACTTTTTTATTTGATTATTTTACTAAAAAAGAAATTCAGAGATAAAAGTCTCAGAATTTCACACATCGTTTTTAATTTGTGACTATCATCCTGAACCCATCAATTCTTCTATTCATTGTATTACTTGTGCTCAATAACAGCCGTCTAATTTTGTGATACTTGTTCTTAACTACTTTCAGTATTCCTCCCAAATCTGGAAATATAGCACAGGCCAATTAATTATTTTCTACATGTATTCCATCCCAATTCATCTAGGTGAAAGTCTTAGCAGTTGCATTGCCACAGCCTACCAAGAAACACTGACCACTACTTTTGGAGTCCTTATTGACAGCCAGCCAACCTGTCAGTGAGTGACCCAGAATCTCAGCTTCCTAGGACCACTTCTGTCACCTATTCTTTTGGTCAATGGGTCTCCCAGAAGCAGAGCTCAAGGAGGATTCTTGTGCAGCGATTTCTTGAGTAAGTGCACTTACAAGAAAGTGAGGAAAGCAGGAAAGGGCAGAGACCAAAGGTAGGCAAAGATGAAATTTCAAAAGAAATCTTGCCTCAGCTTGATCCCATAGGGAGCTCTGGAAAGTGAATGGTGCCACAGAATTGTCCTTCTTGAGATGTGGTGACTTGCTTTTTGTAACTCCATATTTGTCACTCAGCTGTTGTGGGCCACCTGAAGGTGGTTGACTTCTGAATCCCAGGTATTACTGGGTACAGAGACTCTCATTGACAGGGTAAAATTGATAATTTTTAATTAGGTTCCTGATATTCTATTGTAGGCTTGTACTATATTTTGTTTAGCCAGATCTCTAATTATTAGGCATTTTGATTTTTTCCATTTTTTTTCCTATTATAAAGCACATGGAGATGAACATCTTTCTCTAAATAATTGACTTTCTACAATTTTTAAAATAGGAGCAAGATATTTGGTAAAACATGAAAAAGCACTAGACCTAACAGCTTTTTAATCCATGATATCTATACTATTTAGGGAAGAAATTCAAGTTAAGTTTTGGTTTAGAAAATGAAAATAACGTTAAAGTTGTCACATGGATGTGGAGAGGAGAAATGGAAATTAAAATGGAACAAAAAACTAGGAAAAATTTGATATTCAACAAAGTAGTAGAAGTTTATGTATGAGGGAATAAAAATATAATCTTATATTTAGGTACCCACATGAATTTTCTAATCCCTTAATAAATATAATGAAATATAAGAATTGGCTGAAAAGCAGGTTGCTCTCATTGACTTAAGTTTGTGAAATCAGACATATAGGCCATAACTAGGCCATAATAAACAATTTATAAATATGTGTATACCCATAAATGAGCACCAAAAACTTTCTAAAAATATGTGAGTTAAAGTGAAGAAGAAAATGAAAGATTAAAATGAAGAAGAAAAGATTGTGGTATGTAAAACACTACAGAAAATATTGAAGGAAAGAATTTATGCTTTCCTCCAAGATTATTTAAAACATATGGCAAGATATTCTTGTAAGAAAAGAGAAATGCTTAGAAAAAAGAAAGAATAAATTAGTATAAGTTAGAAATTGATAACTAAAGTATCTGAGATATTAAGTTAAAAAAGTACATCTTAGCTGTAGGGACACACACACACACACACACACACACACAGATGTATAAACAAAACACAATATATTCTTTTTGCAAAATACAAAGCAGTGGTTGCTCCTAAGGGAGAGAAGGTATGCAGTTGGAAAAATGCAAACAGTAGCTGCTAAGTAAGATACTGATAATGTGTTTTTGTTTTTTTAACCTGGGTAGTGAACATATGTATGTTGTTTCTAATACTATGTTTCAAAACATACTCTAGGAGGTCTAATATATTTCCTTGTAAAAATAAAATTAAAAATAGATTTTAAGCCGGGTTTGGTGGGTCAGCATGTAATCCCGCGCTTTGGAAGGCTGAGGTGAGTGGATTGCCTGAGCCCGCGGGTTCGAGACCCGCCTGGGCAACTTGGCGAGACCTCATCTCTACAATAAATCAAAAAATTACCCGGGCCTGGTAGCGCGTGCCTGTAGTTCCAGCTACTTGGAAGGCTGAGGTGGAAGAATTGCTGGAGCCCAGCAGGTCGAAGCTGCGGTGGCCAGGAGCGGCCACTGCACTCCAGTCTGAGTGACAGAGTAAGACTCCAACTCAAATTTTTTAAAAAAAGGATCTTAATATGACAGAAAAATTCTAAATAACCAATAAATTTAAAAGAAATTGCAGTTACGAATGTAAAAGAGGAACAAAATAGCTCTTGTTCAGTTCATATGAACCAAATTGATCTTCACTCAACTTACCGATTCCAAAATACTTAAAATAGAAACATTATAAATTAATCTTTACTCATTTAATATAACAGACTCTTGTCACAGTAAATTAGAATCTAAAATTTAACAGCTCATTGCATAACAATTTGCAATAAGGGAGCCTTGACAATTTTATATTATGGATGTGAGAACAACATCATAGTGAAGCTTCTGTGTTGTTAGAACATATTCATGAAAAAATGTAGAAGGGTAGAAAAGTGTCATTACAAGCTTTGTTATTCAAAGGAGCAACCATAAAGATAATTTAGCACTAGTATTCAAAAAAGGAAAACAGTGACCCTGGACATGATTTTGTTGTTAGTTTGCCATCAGCCACTCCTAAAATAATGAAACATATATTAAGTGGACGAAAAGTGGTCCATTCTTAAGAATATAACACGACTATGAACATTAAGCAGCATTCCAGTTTAAAAAAATAAACAAATCATTGTAGAGAAACTTCATTAATGATTTATGAGAGAAGATACACATCATGTTAATTAAATTTACAGATGATGCTAAATTGGATGGTGTTGACAAAACCAGTGAGGGCAGATAAAAGGGACCTAAAGTGGTTAGAAATATGGGCAGGAAATGAAATGTGATTCAACCTGGAAAAATGTAGCTAATACATCTGGGGGAAAATAATCAGAAACACAGCCATTCATTTGGCAGCATATACAGTACTTGGAAAGCAGTAATACCAAGAGACTTTGAGATGATAGTGGTAGCAAATTATATATGGTCTTATAATGTAATGTGGCAGTAAAATCAGTCAATGAGATTTTAGTCTGTGTATGCAAAAGCTTCACATCATGTGGCTGGAAGATACAAGTTATTTAAATGTCTCTGCTGCGATCACAAACAGAACACTAATTTGGGCGATGTACATGCCTTAAATGAGCAAGCTGCATAGTATTCAAACTGGAAAATAAATGTATAATTTATATAATATATTATAAATGTATAATCGGCTTTAGACTTTAATTTTAATCCTCAAAAAAAGATTAAGAATGGAGTATTGCTTGCTTATCTCTGAGTATAGTTAAAATGTTTTACAAATATTTGAGAGATGTAAACATCATGGAAGTCAAGACATTTTTAAAGGTAGGATAAGAGGGTTTATAGTCAAGTAATAGGATGAAATTAAGTAACGGAAATTTAAGAATGAATCCGGGAAATGTTTTCTGACAATGAAATCTATTAGTCTCTGGAATGGAATCCCTAGAGAGGTGGGGAGAAGTTCCATTGCTTTAGTCATTGGACTAGATCAAGGCTTGCACCACACATTATTAAAAAAAAAAGTAAAAACTAATTTGACCATTTTGCATTGGCAGGGATGCACACAATGATATTGTCAAGTCGTATTTATTTTATATGGTCTCAGAATCTCTGATATGCTTTGTCCTATCATTAAGGAACTGCCTATTATTTTTTTAATGAATGCATTTTAAAGACCAAATTTATATTTTCCAGCTCGTGGCCTTCAATTTCCTGGATTATTATTATTTTTTTCTTCCAAGTCATAGGAATGCTAGAAAAGAAAACACCCCTTCTTTTCTCTGTTGATGAGATATGGTCTTAAATATTCCAAGCCTTTTGGATCAAATCAGATGAGGTAGCTGAACTCTGAAGTCTCACTTACACCAGTGCATTGAAAACATATTTTTACTGCAGTTTTGCAACCACAACTATGCAATATATAAAAATTCATTCACTTCCTTTTCTGGGTTAATCCACAGAGAAATATTTACCAGATGGTGTCTTGGTGGTACTATTTACTTTTTAGCAAAGCAATATAACAGAGTTTGAAAAATATACAGTAAAGTATGCACTTTATCCCAACGTTAAAACGTTCTGTCAGTTGTACTTTTAAATTATCTAGGCTAAAGTTTGTCTGTAACTTTGTTCTGTGTCCTTACTGAGCAAAATGAATGTGGAAGAATACTTTTAAATGACAATCAAATTTTAACCCAAAGTGTGATTCTTCTAAGCAAAAGCAAAAATAAAAAAATACTAACATTAAAACATGTACCAGACTATAAGCAAGAGGTAAATAATATATAACTATAAACTATATATATTTAAGATATAGATAGATATGAAGTATGTGTTTGTGTGTATATTTATAGTCCTTAAACTATGTTTCACTTTATTAGTTCCTGTTATTATCTCTGTAGAAAGAAGTAAAAAAAAAAGGCTTCTATTCTCAAAGTACTTAAGCGTCTAGCTGGAGAGAAATGTGTGAGAAGCAAATGTAAGTGGTACAGACGCATACCAGTTATTTAATAAACACATTTAGATGGAATTGTACAAATTGGGTAGACGTTGACAAATGATTTGTTTCAGTAGAGCAGATAGTCTGGTGAAGTCTGTTAAAGAAATGATCTGGTGAAATGGGACTACAGAGTTCAGACAGAGTGCATTAGTATCAGAGAAACAGACCAATAGGAGCAATATATATCCATTATGTGATTATGGACCTATCAAGTCCAAAATCTGCAGAGCTGGTGTCCCAGTCCCAGTCCAAGGCTGGAAGCTGCTGTAGAACCAGGAAGAGTAATGTCATGGTTCGAGGGCCAGTAGGCAGGTGAATTCTCTCTTACTCTGAGAAAGATCAACCTTTTGGTCTATTCAGGTCTTCAAGTGATTGGATAAAGCCCACCCACATTACCTGCTTTATCCAGTCTACCAAGTTAAGTGTTAATCTCATCTAGCAACACCCTCATGGAAGCAGAATAATATGTGCTCAAATATGTGGGCATCCTGTGGTCAAGTTAAGTTGATACATAAAATTAACTGTCACAGAGAGTCTGGGAGAAATTTGAATTATAGGAAACAATTGTTAGTTTTTGAATCGGGAAATAACAGAACAGAAATAGTACTTGAGGACTATCCCAATAGCAGTAAATAGAAAAAGTAGAAGAAACAGACTTGACTCAAGAAAAGTTGGTAACTGTGGAAAGAGCTACCAGGAAGGAGATCCAAAATTCATTTCTAAGGTTGGAAGGATTATGAGCTAAGGGTGTTAAAGAGGCTACTAATTTAAAAGAGATATCAGCATGGGGCTATGTAAGTATAAGTGAGTTGAATACTGCCTTTTTTGTTCTGACTGACTAAGTGGTATTGAGCTAGGAAAGCAGCTCTTCCAATATCACAATAGAAGACCACCTGTTTTTTGATTTGGGGATGTTTACATACTTGTTGTCATAAACAAAAGTACAAAAATCCCTAATCCAAGTAGATAAGAGAATTTCCCTCACATAAATTAGGGGTAGGTTTTGAGTTTAGAACAATCTCTCTTAAACAACATTCCTTAAGTCTAATTACCAAAGCAGAATTGAAACATACATAAATAAAATTCAAATGTTTTTAAATTTACTAACGTAAGACAATTATGAGTTATTATTACATGGTAGCTTTTCATCTAGCAAAAAGTTCAACTTGCTTGCAAAGTTTCTACTTCTTTGTAGTTACTCAGTTATTTGTGTTGCTTCTTGTAACTTCCAACCTGTTCTTCCTCAAACCCTGTAGAGGTTCCTTAGATGCCAATATTGAAAGAAGGGCAGGGATCTAAGTGGGAGGTGTCTGAGTCCTCCATTCTGCTTTAACCAAGGCAACTCCAGATTATTTTTGCTTTGTTGGTTTCCAAAAAAGCTTTGTTTTCTCCACCCCTGAAAAAACAATTTTGAAAACCACAATTTTATTTCACTTTGCCCTTAAATATAAGAAATATTTTTGTTAAAGTTTATGTCTAAAAGTAAAGATGTATTCTAGATATTTCATTATTTATGCTTAGCTCTTAAGAAAAGAACCCTTTATAAACATAAAACTATAATTTTCCTTTTTAAAGATAGCATTATTGAGATATAATGTACATATTATACAATTCGCCCATTTAAAATGTCAGTTCAGTTTTTAAACTATTATCACATAGTTTTGCAGCTATCACCACAATCAATTTTGGGACATGATCATGATCCCAAATAAAACTCCATACATGGCATTGGTCATGTCCCCTATTTTTCCAACTCTCCAAGCCCTAGGCAGCCTCTAATCTATTTTTTTGTCTATATGAAATTGTCTATTCTGGACATTTCATAGAAATGGAATTTTATGTGGTCTTTTGTGACTGACTTTTTACACCTGGCTTGCTTTTTAGGTTCATCCATGTTTTAGCATGAATTAGTATTTAATTCCTTTTTACTGCTGAATTGTATTCCATTGTGTGGATATGGGGGGAGGACCTCCAGAAAAACCCAGAATTTATTTATAAGCAATTTTGTATTTATTCTTACATGTTTAAACTTCAGTCACCTTCAAAGTACTTTCTGTTTGATGCAATATACCTATTGACGTGCTTTTTCCATTGCTCAGAACAGTTTTTGAACTTGTCAATTTTGATGCCTTTTAGTGCTTCTGTTGATTTTTTATTTCACCTCTTCCATATCAGTAAAACGTTTCCCTTTGAGAAGTTTTTTCATCTGGGAAACAAAAAAAGTTGCTTGGATTGGGTAAATAGGAAGGGTCATGCCATTTTTTTAAAAATCAAAAACTGCTGAACACTCAGAACGGTATGGGCAGGTGCACTCACAAATCACTCATCATGAAATGGGCAAGCAAGTTGAAAGACTCTCCAGAAAAGATTAACTGAAGCTAAACACAGCCTCTTACAACGTTAGCTGATACATTGATACTGATGGGTTCTTAAAACACTTACCTACCAGGGAAGTCTGTATTAAAGGAGACAGTTCTCCAAAGATAATTCCAGTTTTTTGGAGTACCACCTCATATATTGCATTATCTTTATGATTTCATTTTTCCATATTGAACTTACGTTCAATTTTTTTTTTTTTTTTTTTTTTTTAGTTGGAGTCTCACTCTGTTGCCCAGACTGGAGTGCAGTGGCTGCTCCCAGCCACCACAGCCTCGACCTGCTGGGCTCCGGTGATCCTTACGCCTCAGCCTTTCAAGTAGCTGGAACTACAGGCGTGTGCTACCACGCCCAGCTAATTTTTTGATTTATTGTAGAGATGAGGTCTTGCCAAGTTGCCCAGGCGGGTCTCAAACCCGCAAGCTCAGACAATTCACTCACCTCAGCCTCCCAAGGCGTGGCATTACAGGCTGAGCCACCGAACCCGGCTCAATTTTTTTTTTAAATTTTAAAGAGGGGTACAATTCAGGATCAGGTATAAAAATGTTCATTATGCAGTTACCCTTGTTG
Source organism: Carlito syrichta (assembly GCF_000164805.1). Taxonomy (NCBI): domain Eukaryota; kingdom Metazoa; phylum Chordata; class Mammalia; order Primates; family Tarsiidae; genus Carlito; species Carlito syrichta. The sequence goes on from NW_007252926.1 coordinate 196,229, forward strand.
ATGAGTTGTGCCCCTCCCTCCCTTGGCAGTTTCCCTCAACTACCAACCCCCCCTCCCCTGACAGTTTTCCACTACCGCCAATTCCTTTCATATAGTATTATAATTGTTCAAGTTCCGTCTATGAGTGAAAACATATGGTACTCTGTTCTTTGTTTCTGTGATAGATCACTGAGTATGATAGACTCTAAATCTATCCAAGTTGCTGCGAAGTCCATATGTTTGTCCTTCCTTTTGGCTGCATAATAGTCCATTGTGTATATGTACCACATTTTTTAATCCAGTTCAGCTTCGATGGGCAGCATGGTTGGTTCCATGTTTCTGCTGTTGTGAACAGAGCTGCAGCAAACATGCGTGTGCAGGTATCTTTATGTAGAATTATTTGAGTTCCTCCAGATATAGTCCCTTTGCTGGGTCATGTGGAAGGTCAATTTCTAGTTCTTTCAGAAATCATTACACTATCTTCCAAAGAGGTTGCACTAGTGTGCATTCTCACCAGCAGTGTAGAAGCATTCCTTTTTCTCTGCATCCTCGCCAGCATCTGTTGTTGTTTGTTTTATTAATGATAACCATTCTTGCTGGGGTTAGGTGGTATCTCAATGTGGTTTTGATTTGCATTTCTCTGATGATGAGTGAGGCTGAGCATTTTTTCATGTGTCTGTTGGCTGCCCATAATCTTCTTTTGAGAAGTGTCTATTCATGTCTTTTGCCCACTTTGTAATGGGGCTGTTTGTTTTTTTCTTTTCAGCAGATTTGAGATCCTTGTAGATCCTAGATGTTAGGCCTATGTCAGATATACAGTCAGCAAATATTTTTTTTCCCATTCTGTGGGCTGTCTCCCTGTTCTCTTGATGGTTTCTTTTGCTTTACACAAGCTCGTCAGTTTGATGAGGTCCGACATATTTATCTTATATCTTATGGCATGGGCACTGAGGGTTTCGATCAGGATTGGTTGCCAGTTCCAATTTCCATAAGGGTGTCTCCTGCATTTTCTAAGGTTCTTATAGTTGAGGTTTTATGTTTAGGTCTTTGATTCATTTAGAGTTAATTTTTATGTATGGTGATAGGTAGGGTCCTATTTTAATCTTCTGTATGAGATCAGCCAGTTTTCCCAGCACAATTTACTGAACAGGGTCTCCTCTCCCCAGTGGTTGTTGTTGGAGGCTTGGTCAAAGATGAGTTGGTTGAGAAATTGAGGCTTTGCTTCTGGAATCTCTATCCTGTTCCATTGGTCTATTTGCCTGTTCTTGTACCAATACCAGATTGTTTTGATTGCTGTAGACTTATAGTAAAGTTTGAAGTCTGGATTTTGTGATACTTCCCACTTTGTTTCTTTTTTGTTTTGGCTATTCGTGGTCATTTATGTTTCCATATGAATTTCTGTATTGTCATTTCCAGGTCTGAAAAGAATGATGTTGGTAATTCACTGGGTATTGCGTTGAATCTGTAGATTGCCTTTGGTAGGATGGATATCTTAACAATGTTGATTCTTCCTATCCATGAACATGGAATATGTTTCCATTTGCTTGTGTCTTCTTGGATTTCTTTGAGCAGTGTTTTGTAGTTCTCATTGTAAAGGTCATTCACTTTTCTGGTTTGGAAGATGCTGAGGTATTCTACTTTTTGTGGCTATTGTGAATGGGATTGTGCTTTTGATTTGGTTCTCTGCCTGTTTGTTGTTGGTATATAAGAATGCAACTGTCTTTTGCACATTTATTTTATACCCAAGACTTTGTCAAAGTCCTTTATCAGTGCAAGCAGGTTTTTGACCGATTCATTTGGATTTTCGAGGTATGGGATCATATATCATCAGCAAAGAGGGATAACTTGACTTCCTTTTTTTCCTATTTGGATACCCCTGATTTCCTTCTCTTGTTTAATTGCTCTAGCTTGGACAATGTTGAACAAGAAGGGTGAAAGTAGGCAGCTTTGTCTTGTTCCAGTTTTCATCGAAAATGTTTCTAGTTTCTGTCCATTTAGCAATATGTTAGCTGTGGGTTTATTGTAGATAACACTTACTATTTTGAGGTGTGTTCCTTCTATACCTAGGTATTTGAGGGTTTTTATCAAGAAGGGATGCTGGATTTTATCAAAAGCTTTTTCTGCGTCTAATGATATAATCAAGTGGTTCTTGTTTTTACATACATTGGTGTATTTAATTGCATTTATGGTCTTGTGAATGTTGAACCAGTTCTGCATCCTGAAGATGAAGCCTACTTGGTCATGATGGATGATTTTTGAGATGTGTTGTTGGATCTGATTTTCTAGATTTTCTAGAATCTTGTTGAGGATTTTTGCATCTATGTTCATAAGGGATATTGTTAGATCTTTTCCCGGTTTGGGTATCAGTGTGATGTTAGCATCATAAAATATTTGGGGAGAATTCTATCTTTCTCAATTGCCTGGAATACTTTCAATAGGATTAGTGTCAGCTCCTCCTTGTATGTTTTGTAGAATTCTGCTGGAAACTCATCTGGTCCAGGGATTTTTTTTTTTTTGTAGGTAGTTTTTTTATGACAGAGTCAATTTCCTGGGTTGTTATTGGTCTATTTAGTGTCTCAGTGTCTTCTTGTTTGAACCTGGGGAGGTTTTGTGATGTCAGAAAGTCCTCCATTTCATTTAGGTCATCAAGTTTGTTTCCATATAGGTGTACATAGTAATTCTCTTATAATCTTTTGTATTTGTTTGTATTCAGTTGTGATTTGATCTTTTGAATTTCTAACTGCGTTTATTCGGGCTTTCTTTCTCTCTCTTTTTTTTTTTTTTTTTGGTCATTCTGGTTAGGGGTCCATCAATCTTGTTAAACCTTTCAAAGAAACAGTTTTTTTGTTTTGTTGAGGTTTTCTGTGATATTTTTGTCTTCTGTGTCTTGTGTTTGGGCTCTTATTTTGGTGATGTGGATTCTTCTGCTGAAGTTAGAGTTTGAGTGATCTTGCTTTTCCAGCCTCTGTAGGTTATTTGTTAGGCTGTTAACTTGTGATCTTTCCATTTTCTTGATGTGTGCTTGTAGAGATATAAATTCCCCCTCTTAGAACTGATTTCATGGCATCCCAGAAGTTTTGGTAAGATATTTCTTCATTTTCATTTGTTTCCAGGAATCTTTTAATTTCCGCTTTGATTTCAGTGTTGTCCCACTAGTTGTTCAGCACCATGTTGTTTGATTTCCATGTCTTTGTGGGCTTTGGGGGGGAATTTTGTTGGTGTTGATATTTATTTTTATTCCACTGTGGTCTGAGAAGGTGCATGGCAATATTTCTACCTTTTGGAATTTGTTTATACTTGATTTATGGCTGAGCATTAGATCAATCTTGTAATATAGTTCATTTGGTGATGATAGAATGCATATTCTGAGGTTGTTGGATGAAAAAAATTTGTAGGTATCTTTTATGTCCATTTGTTCGAGTGTCAAGTTTAAATTCTGGACCTCCTTGTTGATTTCCTCTATGATCTATCTAGGGGTGTTAGTGGGGTATTCAGGTCCCCTGCTATAATAGTGTTAGAGTCAATATCTTTTTTTAGTTTACTTAGTAGTTGCTTTATAAATGCTGGTGCTCCTGTGTTGGGTGCATATATGTTTAGGATGAATATTTCTTGTTGATGTATTGAACTTTTCATCATTATGTAGTGTCCTTTTGTATCTTTTATAATTTTTGATAGCTTAAAGGTTGTTTTTCTGATATTAAGATCATATCTCCTTCCTTTGTTTGTGATCCATTTACCTGGAAACTCATTTTCCATCCTTTAACTTTGAGTCTGTGTACGTCCCTTGTGGTGAGATGAGTTTCCTGAATGCAACAAATATTTGAGTCATGGTCTTTTATCCAGTTTGCCATTCTGTGTCTTTTCCATGATGGATTTAATCTCTTCACATTTAGACTGATTATTGAAATGTGATTGTTTATCCCTGTCATGAGATTCTTATAAAGTTTTTTTTCTTTGTTTGCTTGTTTTCTTTTGGCTTTGGTGTTGATGTATGTGTGTTTTTTGAAGTTTGTTGCTTTGCTGTATTCTCTATTGACTTTGTGTTCTGCATTCTCTTGGGAGGTGTGTGGTCATTCTTTTTCTTTCTTTCTTCTGTGCTTAATACTTTTTAAAAGTGTCTCCTGTAGAGCTGGTCTGAAAGCTGCATAATCTCTTAGGAACTGAATGTCTGGGTTAGATTTTAATACTCCATCTCTGATAAAGCTGAGCTTGGCTGGGTAGGAAATTCTTGGTTGAAATTGTTTATCTTTGAGGACTTTGAGTATTGGAATCCAGTCCCTTCTTGTTTGTAGTGGTTCTACCAGTAGATCTGCTGCTATTCCGATTGGTTTTTCCCGGTAGATAGTCATAGTCTGAACTTTCTCTCTTGCTGCCTTTAGGATTTTTTCTTTTGTGCCTATTTTGTGTAGGTGAGTTACTGTGTCTAGGGTTTGGTCTTCCCATTTGATGTCTTGTGGGGGTTCTCTGTATCTCTTGTGTTTGGCTGGTCACATCTCAGGTGAGATGGGAAAATTTTTCTTGGATTACCTCCTGAAATACTTGCTGCAAGGTAGTCTCCATTTCCCTTTCTTCTTCTGGGATATCAATCAGGCATAGATTTAGCCTCTTGATATAATCACACATCTCTTGAAGGCTTTGTTCTTTCTTTCTGAGTTTTCTTTCTATGTTTTTTACAGACCAGGTTAATTCTATGTTTTGGTCTTCAAGTTCTGAGATTCTTTCTTCAGCTAGATTAATTTTGCTTTCCATGCTTGTTGTCTTTTTATTTATTTCCTGGATGAAATTTTTTATTGGCAACATCTCTGTTATAAGTTCTTTCAGTGTTGCATCTTTTCTTTATTGAGTCTTTTTCACTCTTTCCATGCATTCCCTAATCTCTGTTGTATTCTGGGGCCAGTTGTTGTTGACTTCCATTGTTTGAGCTCTGAGTTCTGATTTTTCAGGAGTGTCCTGTTTGTTACACTTGAAATTACCTGTGGTATTCTGTTGGTTATTCCTAATTTGTGACAGATCTCTTGCTTTTCTCTTTAGTTCCATCATTCAGTGTCAGTGGGAGAGGCTTTCCCTTCTGATGTTTGCTCAGCCCTCTATTCTTCCCTGATTCAGGCTCTGGATTTGTTCTATTTTGAAACAGGACTGTGGGTGGGAAGCTTTACTATGTCTTGTAGTTTTGAATGTTGAATAAGGTAGGGGATGGGGAACTAGGATTCAGAAACTTCTTGCAAATTACAATGTTCACTGATTGTGGTATGTGTTCCCTGAGACCCACTCCCCACCACCACTCTATATGACCATGCACTGGGTACACGTGTGTTCTACCTTAGTCCAAGATACAGTGACAGCAATGAGGAGCACTGAGAAAAATAGAATGAAACAAGATGGACAAGAATTTCTTTTTAAAGGCAGGGGGAAAAAAATAGGACAATCAAAGCAGAAACCAAAACAGAAAACAATTCAACACACACACCCCAAAACAAACTGGAATAACAGCAAAGTGAAATAAAACAAAACAACAACAACAAAAACTCCAGGAAAACTACACACATACACACACACACACACAGACACACAGCACAAAATGAATGGAGAAGAAAAAGAGAAAGACCAGAAAACCCCCCCAAAATAAAAAAGCAAAGATATTCAAATTGAGCCCTCACACATATATTGACACATACCTTAACCTAAAAAATAAAAATAAAAATAAGTGAAGAATAAAGGAGCAAAAACCAATCAACAACAACAAAAAAACCTGAAAGATGAACACTCAATCATTCACAAAGACACATAAACAGAAAACAAACAAAAAACAAAACCAAAAAAAAGAAGAAACATAAAGAAAAGAAAAAAGAGAAGAAAAAATGGTTGGGGATGCAGATCAAACCCTCACATACACATTCATGCACAAAGGAAAAATGTTTGAAAAATAGATGAACTAAGAAACAAACAGGTAAAAAATTTTTAAAAATTAAAAAAAAAAAAAGACAAAAAACTCTGCTCTTTTGTGGCAGGTTCTGTAATTGTTCTTCTCATCTACCCTCTCCTGCAGAGCTCCCACCTCTTTTGCTCTCTCCCCAGTGTATGGAGCAGGGACGGAGGAGGGGCACTGTGAATGGGTGGGGCTGCAGTCCCCCCCTCATTCTCATAGGACAGGGAGATAACCTCCCGAGGGGAGGTGTGGGCTTGATTCTTCCCCAGGTATGTACTCCTGGAGGGTACCCCAGCCAGGGCTATCCTCTACTGGAATTCTCCTATTGTGACTGATGTCCAGGCTCCAACTGGGTTGTTCCCTCTCAGTCGTGGCCCAACTGTGTGTGCCGGACATTTAGAGGATTGCTGGGGAGGAGGGGGTATGGGTCAGCTCCAGACTCACTACTGATCTTTTTGGAGTTCCTTCCTCTTCCTTTTCTGGCCACATCCTTTGTTCCATGGCTGGATCAGGGTAGGGGGTGGGGTGCCTGGTAGTCAGCACTTGTCAGGTCCCTCTGAAGTTTGTGCTTTCAGGATATTCCTTCTGGGTCATAATCAACCCCTGAGTAGTTGGTCTGCCAGTCACAGTGATTAGGTCTGTTGCTCCATGGTGAGCCAGTTGTAGCACTTTCCTGTCCCTCCTTCAAGATGGTGGTGGAGTATCCTTCTCATCCTCTCCAGTAGGACTCTGCTTCTGGTTTCCCTCTGCAGCCCCTGCTGCCAGTACCCAGCCAGGCCCTGAAGTTGTGAGGCAAAGCTTGGAGCCCACAGTGTCTCCTGCTGCAGTGGTGAGGCACAGCCTAGAGCCAGTAGTCTCTCCCTGCCACTTATTTGCAGGAAAAATTTTGTCCATTAAAAAAAAATGGCGCTCCCAATTTTTTTTTTTAGAGAAAAGAACATAATGTACAAGTGTAGAAAACCATCTATAAGTCATGTAAAATTTTCAGTTGATTCAATTATAATTATTATTTACAAAGTGATGTGCTAGGCATTGAAAGAGGCAGTAAAAAAGGGTACAATAACTATCTTAAGAATACTGTCTTGTGATTTACTATGCTCCTCATCACATTTTCTAATATTCTCAACACAGTATTCTGTGGATGGGTATCATTGTTGTTATTCCCACAGAATTAGGTCTTGATGCATGTTATTTAGACTTTCTTAGACTCAGTTTACCTATCTGAGAAACAGAATGATAATGGAAAAGTATAAGTGAAATAATAAAGAATTTAAACAGGACCTAAAGCATAGTTATTTCTCAATAACTATTCCACAGATCAGAAAACTAAGTTATTGCCCTCCAAGACCACACTGTGTAATATACAGACCTAGTCACATTTTAGATGATCAAATAGCCACTTATAGTTAATGATCAAAGCCCAGGAAGGAGGTGCTTCTTGAGCTAGAGCTTGAAATGTGGGTATAAACAAAGGAAGGGGTTCATTTAGTAATGTCAGGTGCAGTATATACATACCGAAAGTACAAGGTATTTAATTGAAGAAAAGGATATATGAGAAGAATTATGTCGTAGAGCATTTGATTTTGTCTAAAGTTTTTTGCACTTCACTCAGTCAACTTTGAAATTCATCATTTTTGAGAAAGGAAATTTTATATTAGGAAGTTTGATCTGACAAAATGGTTAGAATTGTTAGGATGGAGCAGAGGCTGGAAGACTTATTTGCTACAGGTCAGACTTGGGCCATGAACAGCTTGAATTATGATAATGACACAGAAACAAAAAGGAGGATTTGAAATAATATGTAAAAAGAACCGCTCTCTCACCGGAGCCCTGACCAGTGCCCAGCCAACAGAAGGTGATATTTGAACTGGCATTGAAGGACTTTGACAAGAGGGAAGAGAAAAACAGTGTTCAAGCTAAGGGTGTAGTGTGAGCACAGGCAGGAAGATTTTTGAAAGTGGAAGTGATCTGACTCATATATTGGTAGCACCCTCCAACCATTGGGCAGCTGCAGTATTCCAGGACCTGTGCTTTGCCTACTTTGTAATTAACCCTCACAACAATCCTCCAAGTAGGAGTGTAACAACCGTTGTGAACCAGACGGACTTATACCTTGTCCTGGATCTGCCACTCCCACACTTGGTGTCTCCAGTTGGCTGTCGGAGCTCGGCTGTAGACTTCGCTGAGGTATCACCGTGCTCTGGGTAGCTACTGCGGCTGCGGCAGCCATTCCATATTGTGTCGCCAGTGCCTGAGGTGAGCCCGCAGCCGCCACCGCCACCTCCGAGGCAGCCATTACACATCCCATTGCCTGTGCCTGAGGCGAGCCGCTGCTGTTGCTGCTGCTGCTGCTGCTGCTGCCACCACCACCAAGGCAGCCATTCCACATCACACCGCCAGTGCCTGAGGTGAGCCGCAGCCACCACCACTGCCAAGGCAGCCATTCCACATCACATGGCCCATGCCTGAGGTGATCCACGACTTCAGACCTTGAAGTCCCTGTGAGCAAGATCTGCTGAGGTCTTCTACCACCATGACGTCCTGCCAGGCCATGGGTCTCCTCCCATGTGCCTTGAGACAACATCTCCCTCCCCTTAGGGCTGGCCGAGCAGCTGCAATAAAGACCATCTCGAGCGATGGGATAGCACCACCTGCTAGCGATTCAAGGTAATAACACTGAAAGGGGAAAAACAGAAACTGGACAGACACAGGCCAGATCTGAGTGGTGAACAGGGACGTGGTGAACTGAGTGATGATCTGAACTGCCCTTCACAGCAGGCCAGGGGCAACTGACCCCAACTGTGAACTAATTTACCAGCCTGAAAAGACAGCTAAAAGTCAGAGCTGAAAGGACATTTGACTTAAATGAAAACTCTCAGAGTGTGCTTGATTGGTTCTGTTTGTTTACTGACGTGATTCTATTCCTTTTGTTTTGTTCCCCCCCCCCCCCGTTTTTTCCTCCTTCTTTTCTTTTCTCTGTAAACCCCATCTTTGTATAAAGGAGTAGCACACCAATAAGGAGGTTGGTAAGCTTGTAAGTTAACAACATTGTATGTTTTAGTTTTTTTTGTATGGGAGTTGATTAGTTCGTAGCCATGGTCTATTGTTTTTATATGTTTCAATTTTTGTCTCTCTCTCCATTTGTTGGTACACTTGTCTGTTTTCACCCTTACTCCTCTCTCTCTCCACCCCCTCTTCCCCCCACTATCTGCTCCATTCTCTTCCCTCTGTTAACCTCATTTTATTTCAGAGAGTAAACCTACAACCCCACTGCATGGACAGATTCCAAGGCAGTGGGAAGTGGGTTTCAGATTATCCTTACACCTGTTGCTGGATACCAGGACCTACAGATAGATTTTGAATCACAGCTCCCCCTCAAGTAAATCTCAAAACTGCAAAAAGGACCACCTCCAGCCTACAGTGCAACTCCAGAATTGAACAAAGTAAGAGGACATACATAAAGAAGAATAGGAGATTGAGCAAACAGAAGTAAAAACATCCCCTCCACCCCTGAATAACATAATTAAAGAAGATGGTGATATGGAGGGAAGGAAAAAGCAGGGAGGGGGAAAAAAACCACACAAATGAAGAAAAACCAAAAGAATATAGGTCTCACATAGACCCCTGGGAGGAAAGACACTGAGAAAACAGAGTTCAGAACACAAACAATGAAGAGCCCCCAGAATGACTGGTCACATGAAACAAACCCAGACATCAAGACATTGATAGAGAGAATTTAAAAAATTGAGGAGAGACAAGAGGAAAATTGGAAGGAGCTGACGTCAGAAATAACAGCAGTAAAGAATACGGTGATGGAAATAAATAACAAACTAATAAGCACGGAAAGCAGAATTAGCCAAGCAAAAGAAAGAATCTCAGAGCTCGAAGACCAAAGCACAGAACTAACCCAAACTGTCAAAAACATAGAAAAGAAGCTCAAAAAGAGAGAACAAAACTTTCACGAGATGAATGATTACTTCAAGAGACCGAACCTAAGAGTAATTGGTCTTCCTGAGGCAGAGAGAGAAACAGAGGCTACACCGGAACAAACATTTCATGAAATCATTCAAGAAAACTTCCCTCATCTCATCAGTGATGCAAAAAAATCAAACATAAGAGATTCAGAGAAGCCCTGCAAGACAATAAATAAGAAGACCAACTTCCAGACACATAATAATTCGCCAAAACAAAGTAGGTATAAAAGAAAAAAATCCTAAAGGCAGCAAGAGAAAAAGGTCAGACTACCTACTAGGGAAGTCCAATTAGAATAGCAGCAGATTTATCTACAGAAACCCTCCAGGCTAGAAGAGCTTGGAGCCCTATCTTCAAAGTTCTAAAAGATAAACAATTTCAACTGAGAATAACCTACCTAGCCAAGCTCAGCTTCATCAGTGAGGGAGAATTGAAATCTTTCCCAGATATCAAATCCCTAAGAACCTACGCTGCCATCAGACCACCTCTACAAAAAACACTTAAGAAAGTATTGAACACAGAAGAAAAGGAAAAAAGAACAACAATGTTCTTCACAAGAGTACCGGCAAAAGATTAAAAACAAACATGAACCAACTCCAGTACCAAAAGAAAGACAATGCACAAACAGAAAGATCAAAAACTCTGTAAGAACATTATGATAGGCATCAACACTCACATTTCAATAATTAGCTTGAAGGTCAATGGACTAAATGCACCACTGAAAAGACATAGAATGGCAAAATGGATAAAATATCACCAGGCAACAATTTATTGCCTTCAAGAGACTCACCTCACTAGAAAGGACACTCACAGACTCAAAGAAAGAAGATGGGAAACAAATTTTCAGGCAAACGGAACACAAAAGAAAGGAGGAGTTGTGATCTTAATCTCATACAAAATACCCTTTAAGCTATCAAAAATCAAAAAAGATACAGCAAGCCACTACATAATGATAAAAGGTTCAATCCATCAACAAGAAATATCCATCCTAAACATATATGCACCCAACATAGGAGCACCAACTTTCATAAAGCAGCTTCTAGGTAAATTTTAAAAAGTATCGACTCCAACACCATCATAGCTGGGGACTTCAATACCCCACTCACAACCCTAGACAGATCATCAAGACAAAAAACCAGCAATGAGATCTGAAACCTCAGTGTGACTCTTGATCAAATGGACTTAACTGATACCTACAGAACACTCTATCCAAAGACCACAGAATGTACATTCTACTCATCACCACATCATACGTACTCTCAGATTGATCACATACTTGGCCACAAATCAAGTATAAACAAATTTAAAAGGACCGAAAATTTACCATGTACCTTCTCGGACCACAGTGGAATAAAAATAAATATTAACACCAACAAGGTCCCCCCAAAACCCACAAAGACATGGACACTAAACAGCATGATGCTAAACAACTCCTGGGTCCACAATGAAATCAAAACAGAGATTAAAAATACCTAGAAAAAAATGAAAATGAAAAAACAGCTTACCAAAATCTCTGGGATGCCATGAAAGCTGTAGTAAGAGGAGAATTTATATCCCTACAAATGCACATGAAGAAAATGGAAAGATCACAAATTAATAGCCTATAAAGCCACCTAAGGAAGTTGGAAAAGCAAGACCACCAAAACCCTAATTTCAGCAGAAGAATCCAGATCACAAAAACAAAAGCCCAAATCCAGGACATAGAAGACAAAAAGATAATACAAAAAATCAATGAAACAAAAAGCTGGTTCTTCGAAAGGATAAACAGAATTGATGGTCCCCTAGCTAGATTGACCAAGAAAAAGAGAGAAAAAGCCCAAATAATCACAATCAGAAACACAAAAGATGAAGTCACATCTGACCCTGAAGAAATACAAAAGATCATTAGAGACTACTATGTACACTTGTATGGAAACAAAATTGAAAACCTTAAGGAAATGGAGAACTTTCTGTCATCACACAACCTGACTAGGTTGAAACAAGAAGAAATTGATACCTTAAATAGACCAATAACAATGAAGGAAATTGAATTTGTGATAAGAAAACTATCTACAAAAGAAAGCCCGGGTCCAGATGACTTTCCAGCAGAATTCTACAAAACACTTAAGGAAGAGTTGACACCAATCCTACTGAAGGTATTCCAGGCGATTGAGAAAGATAGAATTCTCCTCAAATCATTTTACGAAGCTAACATCTCATTGATACCCAAGCCAGGTAAAGACCCAACAAAGAAAGAGAACTACAGGCCAATATCTTTGATGAAC
>NW_007252926.1:208389-214523 GCF_000164805.1 Carlito syrichta
GAAACAAATGAAAATGAAGAAACATCTTACCAAAATCTTTGGGACGCCATGAAAGCTGTAGTAAGAGGGGAATTTATATCCTACAAACGCACATGAAGAAAATGGAAGGATCACAAATTAACAGTCTAAGAAGCCACCTAAAAAGCTGGAAAAGCAAGACCACAAAAACCCTAACTTCAGCAGAAGAATCCAGATCACCAGCATACAAGCCCAAATCCAGGACATAGAAGACAAGAAGACAATACAAAAAAATCAATGAAACAAAAAACTGATTCTTCAAAAGGATAAACAAGATTGATGGTCCCCTAGCTAGACTGACCAAGAAAAAGAGAAAGAAAGCCTAAATACACAAAAGGTGAAGTCACATCTGATCCTGAAGAAACACAAAAGATCATTAGAGACTACTATGTACACTTGTATGGAAACAAACTTGAAAATCTTTTGGAAATGGGGGCTTTCTGTCATCACAAAACCTGCCTAGGTTGAAACAAGAAGAAATTGAGACCCTAAAAAGACCAATAACAATCAAGGAAATTGACTACATAATAAAAAAACTACCTACAAAAAAAAGCCCTGGACCAGATGGCTTTCCAGCAGAATTCTACAAGACATTTAAGGAGGAGCTGATACCAATCCTACTGAAGGTATTCCAGGCAATTGAGAAAGACAAAACTCTCCCCAAATCATTTTACGAAGCTAAAATCACATTGATACCCAAGCCAGGTAAAGACCCAACAAAGAAAGAGAACTACAGGCCAATATCTTTGATGAACACAGATGCTAAAATCCTCAACAAGATCCTAGCAAACTGGATTCAACAACACATCTCAAAAATCATCCATCCTGACCACGTAGTCTTCATACCTGGGATGCAAGGCTGGTTCAACATTCGTAAAACCATAAATGTAATTAAATACATCAACAGATGTCAAAACAAAAACCACATGATTATATCATTAGATGCAGAAAAAGCTTTTGATAAAATCCAGCACCCCTTCTTGATAAAAACCCTCGAACATCTAGGCATATGAGGAGCATACCTCAAAATAGTAAAAGCCATCTACAAGAAACCCACAGCCAGCATACTCCTAAACAGAGAAAAATTGGAACCATTTCCCCTGAAAACTGGAACCAGACAAGGATGCCCACTCTCTTTCCTCCTGTTCAATATAGTATTGGAAATACTGGCTAGAGGAATTAGACAAGAGAAGGCAATCAGGGGTATACAAATAGGAAAAGAGGAAGTCAAGTTATCTCCTTTTGTAGATGACATGATTGTGTACCTTGAAAACCCAAGAGAATCTGTCCAAAACCTTCTTACCCTGATAAAGGACTTTGGCAAAGTCTCAGGATATAAAATAGATGTACAAAAGACAATCACATTTTTTACACCAATAATAAATAAACAGAAACCCAAATAAACAGTAAAATTTAATTCACAATAGCCACCAAAAAAATGAAAGACCTTGGCATCTTCCTAACCAGAGACGTGAAAGACCTTTACAATGAAAACTACAAAACACTGCTCAAAGAAATCAAAGATGACACAAACAAGTGGAAAAATATCCCATGCTCATGGATTGGAAGAATCAGCATTGTGAAGATGTCCATCCTACCTAAGGCCATCTACAGATTTAATGCAATACCCATCAAATTACCAACAACATTCTTCTCAGACCTAGAAAAAACAATACAGGTATTCATATGGAAACACAAATGACCACGAATAGCCAGAACAATCCTCAGAAAAAAAAAAAAAACAACAAAGTAGGCGGTATCACATTACTAGACTTCAAACTTTACTGTAAAGTTACAATAATCAAAACAGCTTGGTATTGGTACAAAAACAGGCATATAGACCAATGGAATAGAATTGTGATTCCAGAAGCTAAACCTCAATTTCTCAACCAACTCATCTTCGACAAAGCCTCCACCACCTACCACTGGGAAGAGGAGAACCTATTCAGTAAATGGTGCTGGGAAAACTGGCTGACCACATGCAGAAGACTCAAACAAGACCCCTATCTGTCCCCATACACAAAAATTAACTCTAAATAGATCAGAGACCTAAATATAAAACCTCAAACCATAAGAACCTTAGAAAACGCAGGACACACCCTTTTGAAAATTGGAACTGGCATCCAATTCCTGAACAAAACCCGAAACCCACAGGCCATAAGAGATAAGATAGGTAAGTGAGACCTCATTAAACTGACAAGCTTCTGCAAAGCCAAAGAAACCATCAAGAGAGCAGGGAGACAGCCCACAGACTGGGAAAAAGTATTTGCCAACTCCAGGTCCGACAAAGGCTTAACATCTTCTGTCTACAAGGAACTCAAACATGCTGAAAGGAAAAAAAACAAACAACCCCATTATAAAGTGGGGAAAAGATATGAACAGACACTTCTCACAGGAAGACATCCCAGCAGCCAACAGACATATGAAGAAATGTTCAACCTCACTAATCATCAAGGAGTTGCAAATCAAAACCACACTGAGATACCACGTAACTCCAGTCAGAATGGCAATTATCAATAACAAAAAATAACAGTTGCTGGAGAGGGTGTGGTGAAAAGGGAACACTTATACACTGTTGGTGGGAGTGCAAACTGGTGCAAACTCTGTGGAAAGCAGTGTGGCGATTCCTAAAATCTCTAAATATTGACCTCCTATATGACCCTGCAATCCCCCTGCTGGGAATATACCCTGAAAAACTCAAATCGGCCGCCCGATGCCCGACGCCCGCCAGCGCTGACTCGCGCTCTGTCCTCTGCTGCCTTCACACCTCACCGGCCCTGACAATGCCCTCAGCCACCAGCCACAGCGAGAGCAGCAGCTGCTCATCGGGGCTGCCGCCCGGGGCCACCACACCACACCCTGCTGGCAGCCGGGCGCCGTGCAGACCGAGGCCATGAAACAGATCCTAGGCATGATCGACAATAAGCTGTGGAACCTGGAGAAGAAGAAGGGTAAGCTTGATGATTACCAGGAATGAACAAAGGGGAAAGGCTTAACCAAGATCAGCTGGATGCTGTGTCTAAGTACCAGGAAGTCACAAATAACTTGGGGTTTGCAAAGGAGTTACAGCAGAGCTTCATGTCATTAAGTCAAGACATCCAGAAGACAATCAAGAAGACGGCATTTCGGGAGCAGCTCATGAGCGAAGAGGCTGAGCAGAAGCATTTGGAGACTGTCCGGGAGCCGCAGTACGTCCTGGACAAGCTGGGGGACGAGGAGGTGTGCGGTGACCTTAGGCAGGGCCCAAGTGGGGTGCCCATCCTGTGTGAGGAGGAGCTGTCCCTGCTGGACAACTTCTACAAGCTGGTGGACCCGGAGCAGGACATGAGCTTGCGGCTGAGTGAGCAGTACGAGCACACCTCCGTGCACCTGTGGGACCTGCTGGAGGGCAAGGAGAAGGCTGTGTGCGGGACCACCTATAAAGTTCTCACAGACATCGTGGAGCGAGTTTTCCCGTCTAACTACTTTGACAGCACCCACGGTCACCAGAACGGGCTGTGTGAGGCAGAGGTAGCCTCAGCCCCTGCCATGGAGGACCAGGTGGCTGATGCTGAACCTGAGCCAGTGGAAGAGTTCACTGAGCAACGTGAAGTGGAGTCCACGGAGTATGTAAACAGATTTAAGGCGGAAACGCAGTTCAGTGGAGGAGAGAAGGAGCAGGTGGAGGAGTGGACGGTGGAAACAGTGGAGGTAGTCAACTCCCTCCAGCAGCAGCCTCAGACCATGACCGCCTCTGTACGGGAGCCCTACTCTCTGCCTCAGGTGGCTCAGGCAGACCCCTCGTGAGAAGGCAGCAAATGTAGGACCTCATGGCGCAGGTGCAGGGGCCCTATAACTTCATACAGGACTCAATGCTGGACTTTGAAAACCAGACGCTTGATCCCGCCATTGTCTCCGCGCAGCCCATGAACCCTGCACAGAACATGGACATGCCCCAGCTGGTCTGCCCTCCAGTTCACGCTGAATCAAGACTTGCTCAGCCTAGTCAAGTTCCTGTGCAACCAGAAGCTACACAGTTTCCTTTGGTCTCGTCCGCAAGTGAGGGGTACCCTGCACCTCAGCCCTTGTACCAGCTCTCCCATGCTGCAGAGCAGCAGCCACAGAAGGATCCCATCGATCAGATTCAGGCAACGTTCTCTTTAAATGCAGACCAGTGGATGGCATCCTCATCCCTTCCTGCTGCTTCTCAGCCCCAAGTGTTCCAGGCTGGGATCAGCAAGCCTTTGCACAGCAGTGGGATCAATGTCAATGCGGCTCCATTCCGGTCCATGCCGATGGTGTTCAACATGAATACCCCAGTCCTGCCCGTGAATGAACCGGAGACTCTGAAGCAGCCAAGCCAGTACCCGACCAGTTACAGCCAGGGCTTCTCCAGCCAGCCCCACCAGGTGGAGCAGACCGAGCTTCAGCAGGAGCAGCTGCAGACAGTGGTTGGCCCTTACCATGGGCCCCAGGACCAGCCCCATCAGGTGACGGGGAGCCACCCGCAGCCACCCCAGCAAAACACGGGGTTCCCACGTAGCAGCCAGCCCTACTACAGCAGCCGCGGCGTGGCCCACCATGGTGCCCGGGGTGTCCGAGGCTTGATGAACGGGTACAGGGGCCCTGCCAACGGGTTCAAAGGAGGCTATGATGGCTACCGCCCTTCCTTCTCCAACACTCCAAACAGTGGCTACGCACAGTTCCAGTTCAGCACTCCCCGGGACTACTCTGGCTATCAGCAGGATGGATACCAGCAGAATTTCAAGCGAGGCTCTGGGCAGAGTGGACCCCGGGGAGCCCCACGAGGTCGTGGAGGGCCCCCAAGACCCAACAGAGGGATGCCGCAAATGAATACTCAGCAAGTGAATTAATCTGATTCACAGGATTATGTTTAATCACCAAACACACACTGGCCAGTGTACCATACTATATTACCAGAAGAGTTATTATCTATTGTTCTTCCTTTCAGGAAACTTATATAAAGGGACTGTCTCATCCCATAAAGACAGGACTGCAGTGGTTAGCTTTCTGTCACCTGGACACAGAAGGAAACTCTTTTTACTTTGCATGTTCTGTCCTCTGCGTCATCTGGAACCTCGCACATGATGCTCAGATCCTCACCCTTGCTTAGGAGTAAAACGTAACACTTTATGGGGTGATGAGAATCTCCATAGTTATTTGGAGTGGCTTGAAAAGGGCAAGACTGACTTTTAGACATTGGATAACATCTACACATCAGCCCTATTCAGTGGTAATTGACAAAACTAAACTATTTCCCTTGAAAGGAAGAACGGAAGGCGTGGAGTGTGGTTCGGCAGAACAACTGCATTCCATGGCTTGTCCAGCTCAGTTGCCTGCCAGACATTCAGATGCATCCCAGGCACGCATGGCCCTCCACGTGCAGGGCTGGTCTCCAACTGTGCCCGGCACTGTTCATCTGGCCAGACGACTGTGATTAGAAACACAGGCAAATTGCTTTTTAGCAGCTGATACTGTATACGATAAAACCAAAATGCAAGGTTAGGCTTTGATTGGCACTTTTATAAAATATGCAACAAACATGGGATGTGATCTGGATGGCCACTTCCATATATAATGTGAAGCATTTAGATTCCTTTGAACATGTAGCTGTTCCCTTGCGATAATGGCTTTTGTAAGGATTGATGTGTCCATCACTTCTTATGACACGACATTGTCTGTCACTAATCCTTGGGTCTTGCTGTGTAGTCACCTCATTGGTACCGGTACTGGCAAAATTGCTAACAGATCATCATAACACTCTCGGTCACTGTCTTTCCTGCAGTTTGAAAGTTTTTTTTTAAAGAAAAGATAACAAATGCCTGCCGCTGCCACCCTTTTGAATTGCTCTCTTCTGAAAAGCACCAGGATATGTGTTCAATTGGTCTCCCTGTTTTAGGGAAATGACAGTCCATAGTTTTGGTTCTGATGGCATAAGCAAAATGAATAAAACAATTAAAATGAATAAAATTTGAAAAAAAAACTCAAATCACTCTATCAAAAAGATACCTGCACACGTATGTTTATCGCAGCATTGTTCACAATAGCAAGAACCTGGAATCAAAAGATACTGTTCATCAAAAGAGGACTGGATTTAAAAAATGTGGTACATATCC
>NW_007252926.1:214831-235994 GCF_000164805.1 Carlito syrichta
GAATGAAGCATATTTGTATACCTAACCCTTAACTGTACCCCACAATATCAAAATAAAAAATATTGATATAGAAAAAAATTAAAAATAAATAAATAAAATAAAATGTAAACTGGGCTCTACAAAAAAAAAAAAGAAAATCTATTGACTGTAAATAAATGGACTTATTTCTGGGCTCTCTTTTCTGTTCTATTGATTTATATGCATTCTTTATGCCAATAACATTCTGTTAAATCCATTAATGTGGGATACCTTTCCATTTATTTGTATTTTCCTCAACTTCTTTTATCAGTATTTTATAGTTTTCAGTATACAGGATTTTCATTTTCTTGTTTAAATTTATTCATAACCATTTAATTTTTTTGTAGCAATTGAGAATGGGATGAATCTTTTATTTATTTTTGGATAGTTGTTAGTGTACAGTAGTACTACTGATTTTGGGGTGTTGATTTTGTATCCTGCAACTTTCCTGAAAGTGCTTATTAGTTGTATCAGTATTTTTGATGGAATCTTTAGTCTTCTGTACATACAATCATACCATCTGCAAACAAGGACAATTTAACTTCTCCCTTCCCAATTTGGATACTTTTAATTTCTTTCTGTTGCCTAATTGCTCTGGCTAGAGCCTCTAGAGCTATGTTAGATAGACATGGTAAGAGTGAGCATCCTTGTTTTGTTCCTGACCTTAGAGGAAAAGCTTTTAACTTTTCCCTGTTGAGAATGATGTTAGATGTGGATTTGTCTTCTATGGTGTTTATTTGCAATGCAGCAATTTTTATTTTTTTTATAGTAACAGTCATTTAGTTTATTGTTTTCATTTAATTTATTGTGGATAATTTTCCACCTAGACATTCTTGGTTAATAGAATCTTTCTTATATATGAGTATGAAATAAGTGAGTAATGTAAACCAGATTGTTATATCTACTTTTCATGATGGTAAGATTACACAGAATATAGTAGCATTGAAATGATATAAAACATAATCTTACACACTAGCCAAATACATACAACTTTTTAAAATGTTTCAACCATGTAGATATAATCAAATCGCCCTAATTCACTGAAATGCTAGCCTTTCAAATGTTCATTTGTGTGAATATAAATTTTATTACCTTAATTTCACACAGATTACAGCGATATTATTTTTAATGACAGAAACCAAATTTAACAATGTTTTCTTATTTTTTTAATTATTTTTTTCATTATATGGAATAAAATTGAAAGTGTTTACATTTTACGTAGGTAGAAATAAAATAAATCAATATTATTTTATATTTTTTAATTACAAGGAAATTTAAATAACTTTTTGCCTTGCATAATAAACATATGCATACTTATAAACCAAAGGTGCCAAAATTGGTGTCATTTGAAATTTTTTAAAGTACCTGTTTTTTAACCTGGTATTGCTATATGGACAGGCATACAGACCAATGGAACAAGATTTAGAGATTCCAGAAGCAAGGCCTCAATTTCTCAGCCAACTCATCTTTGACAAAGCCTCCAACAACAACCACTGGGGAGAAGAGAACCTACTCAGTAAATGGTGCTGGGAAAACTGGCTGATCACATGCAGAAGATTGACATGGGGCCCCTTTCTATCACCATACACAAAAATTAACTCTAAATGGATCAAACATAAAACCTCAAACTATAAGAATCTTAGAAAATGCAGGAGACACCCTTATGGCAATTGAAACTGACAACCTATTCCTGATCAAAACCCCAAGTACCCATACCATAAGAAATAAGATAGACAAGTGGAACCTCATCAAACTGACAAGCTTCTGCAAAGCAAAAGAAACTATCAAGAGAGTGGGGAGACAGCCCACAGAATGGGAAAAAATATTTGCCAACTGTATATCTGACAAAGGCCTAACATCTAGGATCTACAAGGAACTCAAACGTGCCAAGAGGAAAAAAACAAACATCCTCAGTAAGAATGGCCATCAATGATAAAGCAAACAACAACAGATGCTGGTGAGGATGTGGAGAAAAAGAAATGCTTCTACACTGCTGATGGGAATGCAAACTAATGCAACCTCTCTGGAAGACAGCGTGGCAATTTCTGAAAGAACTAGAAATTGACCTTCCATATGACTCAGCAATCCCCCTACTGGGGATATACCTGGAGGAACTCAAGTCATTCTACCCAAAAGATACCTGCATGCACATGTTTGTTGCAGCTCTATTCACAATAGCAAAAACATGGAATCAACCATGCTGCCCATCGAAGCTGAACTGGATTAAAAAAATGTGGTACATACACACAGTGGGATAATATGCAGCCATAAAGGACAAACATATGGACTTCGCAGCAACTTGGATGGATTTAGAGTTGATTATACTCAGTGATCTATCGTAGAAACAAAGAACAGAGTACCATATGTTCTCACTTATAAGTGCAGCTTGAATAATTATTATAATACTATAAGAAAGGGATTGGCAGTAGTAGGAAACTGCCGGGGAGAGGGAGTGGGATTGGTAGTTGAGGGAAACTGTCAGGGGAGGGAGGGACACACCTCATCAACAAGGGTACTATAATGAACATTTGTAAACCTAATCCTGAATTGTATCCCACATCTTTAAAATAAAACAGTACCTGTGTTTCTTATATAATTTTGTAACAATAATAATTATAAAATAGTTAAGAATTTTATTTTGAAAGTGGATATTCCAAATTAGAAATATAGCAAAAAAGTTATATATTTTTATTCTCAAGGATCTCCTAATGTATAATAGACAATGTATCAGTTTTTAATAAAAATATTGCCAGCATTTAAAAAAAAAAAAGAAGAACCAGGTGACTGACTGCCATTGGAAGATGAGGAAGAGAGTAAGTAAAAAAACTAAGGTGTGGAGCCTGTCAGAACATAACTGTAGGCCCTGTTTAGAGTAAAATATGAGTTCAGTTTTAGAAAAAGTCTTAGAGTTGTAAATTTGCTTCTGTTTCAAAGATGAAATTACATCATTCTCAAAGATGGTCATCTAGTTTTATAAGAACTAATGTGTACCAGGTGGTGTGTAGAATCCCTAATATATGGTTTGATGCATAGGTTCATAGCATTTTTGCTTGCTCACAGAATGCAAATGTTGCATGATGGTTGAGTGGTCACAGTTCATCACGTGTACCTATTCTCAAGTTGACTGACTTGGATCATCATAGATTAAAGTGTTTAAGGGGACTTTGTCAAAATCTGGTGGTCTTCCTGATTGTGAAGAGTCACTCAGGTCAGAGTGGCCCTCTTTGAAACGACAAAACCATTTTCTTGCTATGCTTTCCCCAATGGCGTTCTCCTTGTACATGATGGCATTCTCCCAGTGCACAGCACAAATGTTTCAAGCCATCTCCACTGCCTTGACTCCTCTGTTAAACTCAGAGTATGTTGGAAGTGTTTGGTTTTTTTCTACTTGACACTCCATCTTCTTTAACCTATAAATAGCACTAACTTTCTTCAAATCTGCAAAATGCAAGATGTATTCACAGGCACAACACTGTCACTCTAAATGACAAATGACACGTGATAAACTCCCAACACCAGTGTTGCCATGCCAAAAACAAATGCTCTGAATTTATGCATCAACTTCATTTTTATCTTTCTTAGTACACATGTATAAATGTGCAAGTTAGGTGCATAGCAATCGCCCATGTTTTACAGATGAGAAAATTGAAGTTCAGAGAGGTGAGTGAGAAGTAATCTATTACTTTAAGAATCTGCCTATTGTTTCATTATTGATACGATTATAATCGTTAATGAAATTCTTCTTGGAAATTTTCTCCCTGTAACTTCACTATCAATACTACTTCTTTTCTGTGAAGTAACATAGTCTCTTCTCTCTTCCCAACCCCACCCCCATACCAGAAAGTACTTTTTACATATCTGAGGACTGTTAGATCTTTTCTTAATCATGTGTTCTGATGACTAAGCATGCTGAGTTACCTTCGGTATTTCCTCTTATAATCTGAGTTTTGTGTTAGTCACCATCCTCTTTGCCTTCTTTGGATTCAGTCAAGTTTTCCATGGCCTCTCTGAAAATGTGGTGGAGAATAAATTTCGGTGTCCCAGATATGGTTACCAATCTTGGATTCAGTGAAACTATTTCCTCTACTATACAGGCATTTTATTTATTTTTTTTTTTTAAGAGATAGAGGCTGGAATGCAGTATCATGGTTATAGCTCACTGCTGGATTGAACCCCTGGCCTCAAGTAGTCCTCCTGTCTCAGCCTTCCAAGTAACTAGGACTACAGGCATGTGCCACCAATCCCAGCTAACTTTTTAATTTTCATTTTAGAGATAGGATCTTGCTATGTTACCCTGCTTCGTCTCAAACTCTTAGCCTCAAGTAATTCTCCTACCTTGGCCTCCCAAAGTGCTGGGATTACAGGCATGAATCACCATACCTGGCCTTAGTTATTTTATATGTTGATGACTAAGAAGCATCCCTGGAGAAAATTTTTGCAGGAATTTGGAAATTTAGAGTCGGTACTTATTCTCCTATTCATTCATTCATTTATTCACTCAATAAGTATTTATTTCATACCTACCATATGCTGGCTACTTTGTAGGTACTCAGAAGTAAAGATAGCCATTTTGAGGTCATTGACCTTAGAAGATAATATACCAAAGACAGATATTTGGACACAGAATTGTTTAAGTGACTTTCTCTGAGAGGGTGGAGCTAGGGAAAAGTGATAAGAGAGGGAGGGATAAGTATCTAAATGAAGCAGACATAAAAGCAAAGAAAGGAGAGAATTTCAGGAGAGGCAAAGACTTAACGGTATCTGAACTTCAAAGAGGCAAAGGAGTTCTGAGAAAGACTACTGGATTTAGCATCTTGATTACCTTTTTGTTTAAGGAGAAAGGAATCAAAATTTCAAGAGATTAAAATCTTAGTATAAAAAAGAAGAAAGTAGAATTCTTTATTATGAATAGAAAAAGAGTAGGCTAAAGAAGATTATAGGACACACATAGACATTTTTCTGCATGAATTTTAAAATTATTCAAGGAGACTCAGTTGTTTATTTGAAAAAATAAAAAAGAATAACCAGGAAAATTCTTAAGAAGTAGCATGATAAGGAAAGACTAACCCCTCAGATATTAAAACATAATATAAATCTATATTGATATAAATAGTATGGTCAGAATACATGAATAGACAGGTCAATTGATTGACTAGAAAACACAGAAGTAGACTCAAATATATATGGGAATTTAGTATATGTTAAAGGTGACATTTTGAATCTGGGGGAAAAGTGGATTATTCAACAATAAGTGATGGTGTGACAATGGCCATCTATACACACAGAGAAAGATATATTCTTAACTCATACCTTACAACAAAAATTTCAGATGAAACAAAGATTTAAGCTTGAAAAATTAAAACAAAAAGGTATGGGATTAAACTCTGGAAGAATTACTTTATTCCAGATAAAAGAAGACCTTTCTAAGTAGGATACAAACCTCAAAAAACATAATGGAAAAATTAACTAATTTGACTAAATAAAAATTAAAGAAAAAATTCACAATTAAGAAAAAACATAAGCAGAGCAGAGTAAAAAGATCAATTATATAAACTATGGAAACATCCAGGCCCGATGGTTCAAGCCTGTAATCCTAGTACTTTGGGAGGCAGAGGTGAGAGAATTGCCTGAGCTCAGGGGTTCAAGACCAGCCTGAGCAACATGACAAGACCTTGTCTCTACGGTAAATACAAAAAAAGTGCTTCCAGCTACTTGGAAGACTGAGGGGGAAGGATCATCTGAGTCCAGCAGGTTGAGGCTGTGGTGGCCATGAGCATGCCACTGTACTCCAGCCTGGGTGACTGAGACTCCCACTCAAAACAAAAAACAAAAAACTATGGAAACATATTTATAATTCTGTATCACAGATAAAAGATACTATAGTATATTTGGAGTTTCTACAGATCAATAAGAGGCATACCAACAGTTTTCTAAAATAAAAAGCAAACAATGAAAAGGGAAATATAGTAATTCCTAAAATCCTGAAGAGATTATCTTTTTTTTTTTTAGAAGAGAAGAGTGAATTAAGACTACCCTGAGACACAATTTTTTACACATCAGATGGGCAAATGTAAAAATTTTGATAATGTCAGCTGTGAGGAGGAAAAGACAATGTCATATATTGTGAAATGAGAGTCAAAGTTAGTAAAACCTTAAGACAATAATTTGTTAGTAGTTCTCAAAACTGTTATACATATGCTTTCTGGCCCAGTAATTCTACTTTTAGGAATTTACTCCAAAGATAGACATATCCACATGTGGAAGGTTCTATATACAAGAAGAATCCTGCCAACATTGTCTGTAAAAACCAAAGGAGTGAAATCAAGGTAAATGTCCAGCAGGAGAAGACTATTTACAGAAATTGAGATAAAATTTTATAGTAATAAGTAAGGAGGTGTCAGTTTTAACACAGAAATCATACTGATTCCAGCGTGTAATTCCCCAAACATATGAATGTCTTGCACCAAGTAACAGTGACTTCAAGTACTTATTGTGCTATATTGCCTAGCCCTTTGAAAATGACTGCAGCTTGAACACTGTTTGAGAGTCTCCAACAAGGCGTGTGGTGAGGGCCTCTCAGAAGAGACCCTAAGACAAGTCATTTACTTTGGAGGTGATCCCAAGAAAAACTAGAGGCGTGGAGAAACAAGAAAAAAACAGGTAAGTAGTAGTCATTAAAGGATGCAGTATTAAATTAGGGACCCCTGTGCATAAGTTCTTGAGAACAGATGCATAAGAAGTACTCTACTCATCAAATTATTCAGTTTTCAACAGGACCAAACCTGTAGCCTTGACCCTCAGGTTCCAAGGACAGTGCCCTAGCAGCCAATGCTAGGATAGGCTTTGGTTCAAATATCCTGGGTTTAAGATGAGGAGCATCCACTAAGCATGTTTGGTTGATTTAGCAAAGCAGTTTGTACCTTCTGAAATGTACAGGTTGTTAATAAATTGCATTTCTTCTCTAAAAGAAATAAAGAAGTACTCTACTCTTAAGAATAAGGAGAGTTTCACATTGACTCTCATCGGTTGTTGGCTGCGAAGTTTATTATATGTTTTGTTTTAAAGTTTCCCTGCCCTTCCACCCTGCAGAGTGGCTTAGGAGAAAGCCCTACAACTCTGCTAAGCCTTCAACTACAACCAAAATGTAGAAGGCAAGTGTGTGGGGAGAAAGGGAGGATAAAATACACTTCTATAGGCTGCAAGAGGGGATGAAATCTGCTACTATAAGCTGCAAGACTGGTCCCCAAGACTAAGAGGAATAGGAAGAGAACTGGCTTTGACTCCAACTCTGCAAGCTCCTTTCCTCAGGGTAATTCAAAGTATTTTTCTCAGCAGCCTTATTTTGCAGAAATTGAAGTACTTCAGAACAGTCCCAGCAGAAATACCAGGACTCTTGCAGTTAGCTACATAGGTGAAAAATGTGACTGCCAAGTTCAAGCAGAAACATAACATAAATCTATATTATGCAGCTGTTTAAAAAGGATTTTTTTAAGAATATAAATTTTAAAAATTGAGATATAATAGTTGTATATATTCTGGGGGTACATATGATATTTTGATACCTGTATACAATGTGTAATCCACCAACTCAAACTTTTTTTTTTGGTATTTCAAACATTTCAATTATTCTTTGATGGCTATTTTGAAGCATACAATAAATTAATATTAACTTTAATTTCCCTACTACTGAATCTAACTGTATTTTTGTATCCCTTAACCAACTTCTCATCTCCCCTTCTCCTTTCTCTTCCCAGCCTCTGGCAACCATAACTGTACTCCCTACCTCTGTGATATCCACTTTTTCAGCTCTCACATATGAGTGAGAACATGTGATGTGTCTTTCTGTGCCTGGCTTATTTCACTTAAGATAATAAACTCTGATTCCATCCATACTGCTGCAAATGACAGGGTTTCATCCTCTTTTATGGATGAATAATATTCCATTTTTTATGTACACCACATTTTCTTTATTCATTCTTCCATTAATGGATACTTAGGTTGATTTTTTATATTTTGGCTATTGTGAATAGTGCTACAGTAAACATGATAGTACAGACATCTCTTTGATATATTTATTTCCTTTCTTTTTGATATACACTCAGTAGTGGGATTGCCAGGTAATAAGGTAGTTCTATTTTTAGTTTTTTAAGGTCCCTCCATACTGTTTTCCATAGTGGCTGTACTATTTTGCATTACCAGCAACAGTGCACAAGCATTCCCCTTTTTCCATATCCTTGCCAGCATGTTTTTTTTTTGTTGTTGTTTTTTGTTTGTCTTTTTGGTAATAGTCATTCTAAGTGGGGTAAGATGATATATCATTGTGGCATTGATTTATGTTTCTCTAATGATTAGTGATGTTGAACTTTTTTTCTTTTTTATTTTTTTTTCAACAACCAGACCCTGTATTAAAAGAGAACTCTGATACACAACCTGCAGCAACCAGTCCAGGAAGCCAAACCACAACCTTTCCAGCAATTGGTGTAAAACAGTCAGGATGTAATCAACAAATAATAGCTTCTCTAATTTTTGCCCCTGCTTCCAACTTACAGCCAACTAAAGGAAGACAGGTATGTTCCCCTAATCAATTACATAAGATACCCAGCTTTTAGTTAGCTTGCTTGTGATCAGCGCACAACTAAATTCTTTCTTTTTTTCCAGTATAAATCTTTCCTGCTCTTCTGCCTGCCTTTGAGCCTCTGCCAATTGTAAGTGGTGGTGGCTGACTCCCTAATTATAGCGAATTGAGCATTTTTTTCATATGCTTGTTGATCATTTGTATGTCTTCTTTTGATAAATGTGTCTTCAGGTCTTTTGCTTATTTTAAAATCAGATTATTTGTTTTTTGTTTGCTTGTTTGTTTTTTGCTACTGAGATGTCTCAGCACTTTATATATTCTGGTTATTTCTTGCAGGATGGATAGTTTGCAAATATTTTCTTGTATAGGTTTTCTTATACTATAGGTTTTCCATTAGTAGTTTCAGGTCTTACATTTACTTCTTTCATCCATTTGAGTTGAGTTTTGTATATAGTGAAATATGAGGCTCTAGTTTCATTCTTCTGCATATAGCTATCTCGTTTTCCCAGCACCGTTTATTAAAGAGACTGTCCTTTCCCTAATGTATGTTCTTGGTGCCTTTGTCAAAAACGAGTTGATTTTAAGTGCATGGATCTATTTATGGTTTTTCTATTCTGTTCCACTGGTCTGTGTGTCTGCTTTTATGCCAATACCATGCTATTTCAGTTACTATAGCTTTGTAATATAATTTGAAATCATATAGTGTGATGCCTTCCAGCTTTGTTCTGCTGCTCAGGATTTCTTTAGCTATTTGGGGTCTTTGTGATTTTATACACATTTTAGGATTCATATTCCTATGAAGAATGCCATTGCTAGGGATTACATTAAATCTGTAGACCATTTTAAGTAGTATAGACATTTAACAATATTAATTTTTCCAATTTATCTTTCTGTTTTTTTTGTCTTCAATTTCTTTCACTGGTGTTTTATAGTTTTCTTTATAGAGCTCTTTTACTTTTTTTGGTTAATTATATTCCTAGGTAATTTTTTTGGTAGCTAATGTGATTGGGATTGTTTTCTTGATTTCTTTTTCAGTTTGATTGTTGTTAATGTGTAGAAATGCTATTGATTTTTGTATATTGGTTTTGTATCCTTCAGCATTATTGAATTTATTTATCAGTTTTAATAGTTTGTTGGTGGAATCTTTTAGGGGTTTTCTGTTTGTTTGTTTTTGAGTTGGGTTCCCACTCTTACACCCAGGCTAAAGTGCAGTAACATGATCACAATGAGATCATGACTCACGGCAGTCTCGACCTCCTGGGCACAGATGGTCCTTCCACTTTAGCATCCCAAGTAGCTGGGAGTATAGGTGAACACTACCATACCCTGCTAATTTTTTCTGATTTTTTTGTTGAGACAAGGTTTTGCTATGTTGCCCAGCTGTCCTCAAACTCCTGGGCTCAAGCGATCCACCCACCTCGGCATCCCAAAGTGCTAGAATTACAGGTGTGAATTATCACACCTAGCCAGAAACTATAGGTTTTATAGAAGATCATGTTATCTGTGAACGAGGATAATTTGACTTGTTTTTTTCTAATTTAATTGTCCTTTATTTTTGTTTCTTACCTAATTGTGCTGGTTAGGACTTTTAGTTTATGTTGAATAGATACAGTGAAAATCGGCATCCTTGTTTTGTTCCAAAAAAAAGTTTCAAAATGGGTCAACCCTGTATAAGCTATTGGAAACATCTCTAAGATAAATTAAGCCAACAAATAACACCATGAAATAAAACAGCATGAAAAACATATGTTTAAGAGGCAACCAACCACTCTTCAGAGATTTTTGTTGCCCTTCATAGAGGAAAGTTGAGTAAGTTCTAGGCTAGGAAGTAAATTTCCCAGCCTTCCTTGTATCTAAAATAACTGCTACTTCTTATAGAATATGTACAAAGTGATCTAATAGGACTTCTTTGCAAGGTGATTAAGAAGCAATTATGTCTTATCCTCTTTCTTTCCCCCACCCCATCATTTATTGCTGAGCCCAGGCCTATGGCAGAATGTGGGTCTCTGAAGTGCACGTGGAAATCTGCCCACTGGACATTGCCCACTGCCCACTGCTATGTGAGTACAAACTAAACTTTCATTGTATTAAACCATTGAAATTTCAGGGTTTAGTTATGGCAGAAGCTAGCTAGCATTACCTCAACTAAGCAGTAAGTTGCCATTTGAATGTATCTATAAAATGGAATATATATATGAATACTTCTATATATACAGAATGTGGCAGAAGGAATACATAAACTAAGAATGGCGTTTCACTCTGGGATTTGATGGTGATCAATTTAAGCATATGAAGGAGGCTTACTTTTCATGTTCTGCTCTTTATACCATATTGTTTGAGTATAATATTTATCCAAAAAATGAGGAGAAATAATTGACATGAGAAGAAAGGAAATAGTAGTGGGAATATTAAAGGTATTAAAGGTACTGAAGGATAGGAAATACTTTAAGAAGGAAGTTCCTATGTACAAAAGGAAGAAACCTAGTCAAAGGTGTAGGTGGAGAGTGAAAATCAGTAGAGACTTCTCATCCTCTGACATGAGAAGTGACAGAAATAGTACTCATATTGTCCATAACAAGAAAAAAATGGAAGTGAAAAAATACTGAGATACAAATTCTCACCTATCAGATGGACAGAAACCCAAATGTTTGATAATACATTCTGTGGGCAAGGCTGTGGGAAAACAGGAACACTTTATTCATCAGTGACAGAAGGAAGAAGAATCTGGTAAAATCTACCAAACATATCCTTGACCTAGGAATTCCCCTTCAGTAATCTGTCCTATATTAAACCTGCATAGGTACACAATGACAAAAATAAACAAGGTTTTTTAATGTAGCATAGTTGGAGGAATATAGGATTGGAAATAAATCAAGGATCCAGTAATAAGAGACTGGTTGAATAAGCCATGAAACATCCACACACAAAAAAAGATAAGAGCTCTATTACTGGTATGGAGAGATATCCAAAAAGCATGAAGCTGGGATGAAAGAGAAACAAAATATGGAGGAATGTATATTGTTTGCTACCTTTTGTCAGAATAGTCAAGAAAGAAGACTGTACAAGGGGGACCCCAAAAAAACTGGAATTATTTTTTGGAGGGCAGGCCTCTTGTAATACAGGCTTTCCCTGCTAGGTTAGTGTTCTAGGAACTCATCGACATCAGTGTACCAGCTAGCATTGTTATGAGAGGCTGCATTCAGCTTCAGTGAATTTTTTTGGAGATTCACTGACCAAAAACGGCATGACCTCCATGCTCCACCCTCCCTATTCACCTGAAATCACCCTGACCAACTGACTTTTTTTTTATTTCCCTGAATGAAAAAAGTTCTCAAAGGGAAACGTTTTGCCAATGTGGAAGAGGTGAAACAAAAAATGGCAGACACACTAAAAGGCATCAAAATTGATGAGTTCAAAAACTGTTTTGAGCAGTGGAAAAAATGTGTCAGTGGTTGTATTGCATCAGAGTACTTTGGTGACTAAAGTGTAAACATGTTCTGGGATTGTTTGGACTTCCCCTCATATACTTATATTTCCTTGTATTTTTTAAAGAAACTAGAAAGGTAAATAAGCATCTAATAAAATGATTGCCTATAAAGGGTGGAGTTGACAGTAAATGTGGTAGAAAAGGCAGGAGTGGGAGTAAGATTTGTCTGTTATATTTTTTGTATAGCATCGACTGTTTAGAAACTTTTTATTATGGACATTATACAAAAGAACAAAGGATAGATAATTAACCTTCATACCCATCACCCAACTATTATCAACACCTGGTCCATCTTATTTCATCTATAACCCTATACCCATTCTGTTAGTCAAACTCAGGCATCATATTATTTTATCTGTAAATGTCTATAGCTATTTCATTATGTATCTTTAGCATACAAAGGCTGTTTTAAAAAATTATTATCAAGCTATGTGCAGTGTTGCATGCCTATAATCCCAGCACTTTGGGAGGCCAGGACAGGAGGATTACTTGAGCCCAGGAGTTCAACACAAGACTGGGCAACATAGTGAGACCTGTCTACAAAAAATTAAAAAATTAGCTGGGGGCAGTGGCATGCACCTGTAGTACCAGCTACTAGGGAGACTGACATGAAAGGATTGCCAGAAGTCAAGGTTGCAGTGGGCCTTTACCATGTCAGCTTGGGTGACAGAGTGAGACGCTGACTCAAAAAAGTCGGTATCATACTAAAGTTATTATAATTTCTTATGTGTAATGAAAATTAAAAGACTATCTAGTTGGACTAGATTTTTGTGAATATGACCTTATAGTTCAGCTACTGCACTGTTTTCTCTATTTACAGAGTCTAAGTTTATTGTGGGGCTTTATAGTACAGTTTATCAATACATTTTCATTTTGAAATATTACAAAAAATTTTCATATACTTTTCACCAGGTACCTATTATTGACATTTACCATATGTACTTTTTATTATCCCTTATCTTTCTGTCTTTGTCTCTGTTTCTTTATGTATGATTTCATGCATTTAATTATATATAAATGTTGTGTTTTTCTGAACTATTTGAGAATAATTTGCAGACATAATGCCTCTTTACCCTAAAATACTTCAGTATATATTTCCTAAGAATATTCTGATATGTAACCTCAGGGGAAATTTATATGATATAATACTATTATGAAATTTACAAATCTCATTTGTGTTACACCTATTTTCCGTGTGTTAATTTGCTTTTATAGCAAATAAAATAATTTTTTTTCTAGAACGGGGCCCAATTCAGTATCACATGTTTCATTTATTGTCATGTCTTTTAGTTTCCTTTAATCTGTAATCTTTGTCTTTAATGACTTTGAAATTTTTTAAACAGTGTTAACTAGATATTTTGAAGAATATCACTCAATTTGAATTTGTCTGATATTTCCTCCTGACTAGATTCAGGTTATGAGTTTTGGTGAAAATGCCACAAAAGTGTTGTGTCTTTCTCAATATGTCATTTTCAGAAGCATGAGATGTCTTTTTGTCTCATTAATGCTGATATTGACTTTGATCAATTGGTGTAGGTACCATCTGGTAGCTTTCTCCATTGTGGAGTTACTTTTTTTTCCTTTGTAATTAATAAGAATTTTTTTGGTGATGTAGATAACCTGATCCTCCTCAAATTTTTACCCATGAATTGTAATATATATTGAAGATTTTTGCCAAAATCTATTATTACTATGATATTTGTCAAATGATGATTTTCCTCCTCTACTTCTACATAATAAGTCTGCTATAATGAAAAGCTTTTCCTTCTGTTCCATTAGAAAAAAAAAATCAGTCTGAACTCTTACATTTCACATTATTTCAATGCTTACATTGTCCCAAATTTGACCGGTAGAAACCTCTTCAAGCTGACACTTGTGTTCCTCCAATGTCCCCATCATTTTTTGATATTTTCTTAGCTTTGTGGTATAGCAAGCTATTCTAGGATCATCTTATACATTCCTCACTTTAGTCCTTCAGTAAGCCTAAGAAGTCCTAGTTTCTTTTAATGCTTGAAATCATGATCTGTTATACTAGATAAGCTTATTGTTACCAGTTTTCAATTCTTCTTGGCTCAGTGTTGACTTTTAGATCATGTAACTGTATTGCCTTTAAACATATTATAATTTTTAAAATTTCAACCTGAAATCACAAATAGATCATAAAGGCCAAGTGAATATATCATTAGGATGAAAATGTAACATAGTGTTTGAAGATGCAGGCTTTGGAGTTGAATAGCTCTGAATTTAAATATACACTGCCAGATAATAGTCCTATAATTTCATTTAATTTATCATCCAATTGAGGATGGCAAATATAACTCATTGGGTTGTTGTGACGATTTAATGAGATTGAAACCTAGTAACTCATACTGTACCTTTAAATTAGCTATTGCTTTATGAATAACTATGTTTATCCTTAGCACAGTATTGAACATTATATCCAGAAAGTACTTGTTGAGTTGAGTTATAACTCCCTTAACTATGAGATACATTTCTAGATTCATTAGTAGTGGAATGTTTCTGAGTATTCCCTAAAACATGAAAGCATATGTAGTCAAATAACTCACAGACTTGGAGACATAAAGCAGATTGGAATTGGTCTTCAACTCCCAGATATTCTGAGTTGATAGAAACTTGAGTTAACAATGCCAAGATTGCCAAGATTAGCCTTGTTAAATATAGATGGAAATAATTTATGAAAACCATTTATTCTAGGTGAAATCTGTATCTGCCTTATTACTACATTTCTGCAGGTCTACTATCATAGTATTTTATACTTTGACACTTTAGGAATAGAGGATGAAAGTGAGATGCAGGGAGAATAGCAGAAAATTGAATTTACATAATAATGGAACTTGTATAGTTTAACATAAGGAGGAATAGAAAAGGTGTTACTGTAAATTAGATTTTCAGCTGGTTCATACTTGTCACACAATATAGAAGTGTTCATTTAGGTTCTTATCTAGTTCAGGAAGATGGCAAGTTGAATGCTTTTGCAGCTGTTTCTGTTATAGTTTCTTATTTCCCAATAGTTAAGAACCATTTTATATTCAAAATATAGAAGTGGCCACTGATGGAATTACTATCATTATCAGTATTCACTCCTATCCTGCCAAATTAGCACTATGTTGAATGTTTTGGATGGGAAAAAAGGATGGGGAGACAAGCTACTGCACTATGGTGGTAGGTAGTTACACTGCAGCAAAGAACAGAGCTGGAGAAGGACCTTTTCTTTCAGCGTAAATCTCTGTATTTCATAACCTTTGCCCAGGATTACTTGAACCAGCAAAAAGCACTAATCCCTATTTATAAAATAACTGCCTACAAGAACCAGACATTTTCCTATTTTATCTTTACATGAAATACCTTGAAGGAATGTATGTTCTTAAGGTGGGGGGGGAGAGAATGAATGAATATTGGAAGTACTGTAGAAATATGGAAATCATAAATTAAAATTGTGATGGATAGCTTAAAGGTTGCCTTCTACAAACATGTTGCCAAAACTATAAAAGGGTAAATAAGGAACCAAGGTAGCTATCATATGAGAACTGCATGTTAATTGTGTAATGGGGTTTTAAATATATTCTGATAATTTTTTTGAGTCAGGGTCTCACTGTATTGCCCAGGCTGAAATGCAGTGACAGTCACAGGTAATTGCAGCCTTCATCTTCTGGACTCATTTGATCCTCGTGTGTCAGCCTCCTGAGTAGCTGAGACTACTACAAGCATGCACCACCACATATTGCTAATTTTTAAATATCGATCTGTCTATCTATCTGTCTATCTATCTATCTATCTATCTATCTATCTATCTATCCATCCATCCATCTAATCTATCCATTTATTTATTTAGAAAGTCTCACTATGTTGTCTAGGCTGGTATTGAACTCCTGGGCTCAAGTGATCCACCTGCCTTGTCTTCTCAGAGTGCTGGGATTATAGGTGTGAACCTCTGTGTCTAGCTAAATTCAGATAACTTTTTAAAAAATGAAATAAGTAAGCTAAGGTTTTTTTATTTTCCACACTGCCTTGTATTTGGACTTATTGTCTGAGGATTAATGAGTTATTGTTTGTATATTAATCCCGAACCTTTAAGTTTGTAGTCAAAATATATTATGCAATAGTGATGCTACTGTAAAAAGGCAATGCAATGTGGCACAAGCTTGTGACATGTGCAACTGATCTTGGAACACAATGTAGAGTACTGTAGGTTTGTCACTGCTCTGAACTTTTCAGTGACTAATAATGAATATTTAAACTTAAGTATGTAAAAACCATAAATCAAATTGCCTTAATTATCAATACAAAAAGATTTGTTAATGGAATGTTCCGGTTTTCAATTTTCATTACTTTTAGGAATCTAAGGATAACCCTGACATTATTCCTTAAAATCTGAAACAAAAGTTGAGATGTAGACTTTTTTCTTTTGTTACTCCTGACATTGTCCCTGGAAAACATTATCCATTGTAATGGTTTTAACCATACATACATGACAACTTAAAGCATACCTTAATGCTACCATTTTCTACTGCACCTCATACTGAAGCAACACTTAATGACACAAGTAGGCTGTGTTTTTTATTTCTTCATACCATTTGCTCTACCAGGTCTTTAGAGCCTCCACTGTTCTATTTCCAGGTCTTATTTACTTGACTAATTTTTGCTTGTATTTCAAGATAGCTTGTATATCACCTGTACTAGAAAGTTTTCCCTGACTACCTGCCACCACCTATGGACCTTCTTCTTAGCTCTATTATGGCTGGGGATGTGCCCCAACTTTGTATATCCATAGTACCTTGCACTTCCTGGTTTTCTAAATCTATTCACCCTACAGAGTATACTGAATAATAAATTTTGGACAATAAGAGTGTACATTGCATTATTTTAAATGGAAAAAGATACAAGCTCTGTAACAATCCACAAGGAGTATATGTAAAACATGAAGCCTTTAAAGACTATCTCTTTTTTAACCTATAAAGAACTCATTAATGTGCATGTTTGTATGCCATATGAAATTATAAATGTGCAGTCTCAGGCATGTATTTCATTATTTTTCTGTTACAAAGAAGATGTAAGTAGACATGAAATAATTACGTTAAATATGAATAATGTAAAGGACTTTTGGAATGACAGAGTAAGGACCTCTGAAACTCAGCTCCTCAATTAAAACGGCAAACATGAAAAAAGTTGTCAAAGTCAACTTTTTGAGACCTTTTGAATTTAACCACGTCTCACAACAATCTGAGGAACTCTTATTCAAGAAAAAAAATTACTGAATCTTGATGAATAACAAGTTTTGTCATGTTTTATCTTGCTTTATTCTTATCATTTTCTCCCAAGCTCTACAGTAGCCCCCAAACCCACACACACACTCAGATCACAACTGTGAAAACCAGCAGCTTAGCAACCACTGCAAAGTGGGTATAGAGCTTTCTATGTAGCCCTGTCTCCAGAGAATTGTCACTTTTGACCTATCTGACAGCTTGTGGAAAAGCTCTATTAACAAGGCATGTCTTTGACCTGACTGAGAGCTTGCTTAGTGAAGAAAGTTCTATTGGTGGGACATTTGTTGAAAATAATTAGAAGTTGCTTTTTAATATTATAGCTGCCTAAGGTAGTGATGCCAATTGAGGCCAACAAAAGACTGACCAAAACATGTAAATGGAAATTCTGGGAAATGAGATGTCTATAGGGAGCATTGAAAACCTTCAAAATATATCTGGGGTTTCAGAAGGCCAAATGACTGTGTAGGATTTTTGCATAGTCAAGAAATACCTAAGGCATTAAGTCTTCACCTCTGTTTGGATATGATGCTGTGTACAAGCAGAAAATGATGACTACGACAGAGCTGTTAACCATGTAGTGATGAAATCATGCCCCAGCACATACATAGAGCCATTTGACAAAGGGTGGCAGATGTAGTAGTGTAAGAAATTTAAGGAGATCTTTGTCTATTCATTAACTTCCCACTAAGATGACTGAGCATAGACTATAGTGGTGAATAAAACAAACAACATTGACTTTACAGAATTATTCCAGGAATACTAAGCAAACAACAACAGCAAACCCTGCCAAACAGAGACAGAGTCTTATTTCTTTTCTTATTTTTTTGAGTTGGCATCTCACTCTGTTGCCCAGGCTGGAGTGCAGTGGCATGCTCATGGCCACCCCAGCGTCAACCTGCTGGGCTCCAGCTATCCTTCCGCCTCAGCCTTCCAAGTTGCTGAAACTACAGGTGCACACTACAATGCCCAGCTAATTTTTTATTTATTGTAGAGACAAGGTCTTACCAATTTGCCCAGGCTGGTCTTGAACTTGTGGACTCAGGCAATCCACTTGCTTTGGCTCTCCAAAGTGCTGGGATTACTGAGCCCAGCCCAAAGTCTTATTTCTAGAGTCAACACATTATATTATTCATAATGTAAATTTTCAATAAAATAACAAAGCAGTAAAGAAACAGGAAAATATAGTGCATAAACATAACAAAGCAGTCTTTAGAAATTCTTTTTGAGAATGCCCATATGTTGTATGTACTAGATAAGCATTTAACTATTTTAAATGTGTTTACAGAGATTTAAACAAAACAACAAAGCCATGTCCAAGGAAACAAAGAAAATTATGAGAACAGGGTATTACCAAATAGAGAATGTCAATAAAAGCATAGCTATTATAAAAATGAATGAAATAGGAATTCTAGAGTAAAAAAGTATAATAACGAAAATGAAAACTTCACTGGAATGTCTCAACAGCAGATCTGAGCTGGAGGAAGAATAAATTAATGAATGCAAGAATAAGTCAAGTGAGGTTATCCAGTCTGAGGAACAGAAAGAATAAAGAATGAAGAAAAATGAGCAGAGCCTCAGAGACCTGTATGATACCATCAAGCATACCCATATGCATAATAGGAGTCTTGGAGAGGAATGATTTCCACTGAATTCAAAGAATATTTGAGAGAGAGGGAGGGGGAGAGGGAGGGAGAGACAGAGAGAGTGGAGGGAGAGAGAGTAATGAGAGGTGGGGCTGAAAGAATGTAGAAATAATGGCGGAAAATGTCCCAAATTTGATGAAAAACATTTATACATATGTCTAACAAGCTCAGTGAACTTCAAATAGCATGACTCAACGAAAAACCCCCCTAGCTATAGCATAGTCAAACTAAAAAAAAGATATAAATATTGAAAATGAAATATAAAACAGCTTACATGTACAGTGATTCTGAATAAGAGCAACAGCTAACTTTTCATCAGAAACAATGGAGGCTTGAAGGCACTGGGATATCATATTCAAGATACTGAAAGAAAAGGACTGTCAATAACAAATTCTATATGGAAGGAAACTACCTTCATAAATGAAGAAGAAATTAAGACATTCAAAGATAAAAAGTGAAATAATTTGTTACTAGCAGACCTGAAGTACAAAAGACACTAAAGTAAGTCTTTCAGGATAAAAGTAAAGAATAGTAGTAATTTTAATCCATATGGTAAAGGTAACTGCCTGGATAAATATAAAAGACAGTGTGTTTGTTTGTAACTCTTTTCTTCTTCTATCTAATTTAAAACACAGTACTATAAATCAAAAATTATAAAACTTTAATGAGCTAATTATGTAGAAAGATGTAATTTTTGTGATAATAATAGTAGTTTCTACAAAGAGGTTATGGAGCAATGGTTTTGTATACTGTTAAAACTGAATTGGCGTTTATCTGAACTAGATTATTTTAATTAAAAATGCTAGTGTAAACCACAGGGTAGCCACTAAGAAAATAAGTTAAAAAATTGTAGAAAAGGAAACAACAAAAGAATCAAAATAGTACACTTAAAGATAAACCCTATTTAACATGAAAGAAGTCAGTAACATAAGAATAGAATAACAAAAAAATTATAAGATCTATAGAAATCAGATAGCTAAGTGGCAAGCATAAATTTTATGTTATCAGTAATTACATCAAACATAATAGATTAAACATTCTAGTCAACAGACAAGGATTTGCAGATGGTTTAAAAAGCATAATCCCAACTTGGCGAGACCTCATCTCTACAATAAATAAAAAAAAAAATTAGCCAGGTGTGGTAGTGCACGCTTATAGTTCCAGCTACTTGGAAGGCTGAGTTCCAGCAGGTCAAGGCTGCGGTGGCCGGGAGTAGACTCTGCACTCCAGTCTGGGTGACAGAGTGAGACTCCAACTAAAATAAAAGCGTAATCCCACTAAAGACATAGATTGTATTCAAAGACACAAATGGATGAAAAGTAATGGATAGAAAAACCTATACCATAGAAACAGTAGCCAAAATAGAGTTTAATGTCTGTGCTAATATTAGAGGAAATAGACTTTAAGACAAAACTTGTTTCTAGAGTCAAAATGAAGCAATTTATTATGATTATCACTTAGGATTTTTTTTTTTTGAGTTGGAGTCTCACTCTGTCACCCAGGCTAGATGGCAGTGACATGCTCCCGGCCACCACATCCTTGACCTGCTGGGGCTGAAGTGACCCTTCTGCCTCAACCTTCCAGGTAGCTGGAACTACAGGAACACTCCACCGTGACCAGCTAATTTTTTGATTTATTGTTGAGATGAGGTCTTGCCAAGTTGCCCAGCCTGGTCTTGAACCTACGGGCTCAGGCAATCCTCTCACCTCGGTCTCCCAAAGTGCTGGGATTACAGGCATGAACCATGATGCCCGGCCCAATTTATAATGATTAAAGTGTCAGTCCAGCTGAAAGATAACAATTGTAAACATATATGCACAAATAACGGACTTGAAAATATACAAATCAACAACTAACAACTGAAGGGAGAAATAGACAATACACAATAATAGCTGGAAACTTTATACCTCTTTTTTTAAAATTAATCAATATTTTTTATTATGATGTCGTTAGGTACAGTTAAGGGTTAGGTATACAAATACCTTTCATTCAGGCACCCTGTTGATAAGAGGTGTTTCCCCGTACCCAGACAGATATTTGCTACCGTTAATCCCATCTCCCTCTCCCCCCATAGTTTCCCACTACTGTCAGTCATTTTCTTATAGTATTACATTGGATGTTGAAGGTCCATTATATGAGTGAGAAAATGTGATAC